>NC_043971.1:50797899-50912899 GCF_902148855.1 Sphaeramia orbicularis
CGGTCTTATAGGTCGGTTGTTTTTACAGATATCCAATCCAGCTAAAATGTTGATATCTGTGCTGATATCCGATCCTAATATCGGATCGGTCCAACCTTAACTGACCTCATGATCTGACCTCAGCTCTTCACCAGGTCAAAGAAGTTTTACAGCAGAACCTTTTCACCTCCGTTCATCCAGCGCACAGTGACATTTGTCTTCTATTCCCGTCATCATCCACGTCACCTCCACCCGATCGTTCCCGTCATGTCTCTATCCGTTCACCACCATCGCCCTCAGATCTGGTCAATAAAAGAGTCGTAGTATAAGATAATTCCCCACCAGGGAACGAGGCTGAACAAACCCCCCCTGACTGACACTTACCCGGAACATCAACCATGGCTTTGTCTGTTAATTCAACTCTCCTTTTACTTCAACAGATGTGTGTGCAATGCATTGTGGGAGGAAACTCTGAAATGCAGTGTTTGTTGTTTGTATTTATGCCAAAAAGAGATTTGTCTTGTGTTTGGACGCCTTCCAAACCCTTTGTGGACGGAGCTGGGTGACGATTCTAAACGGGTTTATTTGTACTTTGTCAGAGTGAACGACCGCCACCACATAACCTCGGTTTGTCTGGTCAGAGTTTGGATCCAGTGATTTTACTGAGTCACACATGAACATGGAAATGGTTCTCACAGGGATCTGACTGTCTGTGCAGCCTTTGTGTTAAACTATCAGGTACAGGGCCTGATCCCAGACCTGATGAAGTCTGGATCCAGGTCTGCATGAGGGTGTGGACTAGGGGTGTAAGAAAATATTGGTTCTGCAATATATCGTGATATTTCATTTCACAATACTGTATCGACATTAAAAAGCACTGTATTGATGTTTTTAGGTATGTATTCAAATGCAGATATTGTGGAGGTTCATTTTTGTTTTTTTAGTTTTTCTTTTTATTTATTATTATTAACACTCTTTATTAAATAATGTTAGTTCCTTTGTTGGGATTGCACAAAAATACTGTTCTGATGTTAGTTCTGAACTAATAGAATATGAACATTTGAACAGGATCTTAAACTGTAATGTCTGTAAAACAGAATTTCAGTTTGAACACAGGAACATTTTGTGATATAACATTAGATCCTGTTGGGATCAAATAAAAATGTGTTTAGTATTTGTACATATTTCTGGTGTAATTCAATTCTTCAAGGAAATAATCATAAGAAAAAGAAACAAGCGAAAAAATTGCTTTTTTAATAGTATCGTGATATATCGTATCGTGATCCTAGTATTGTGATTTGTATCGTATCGCTAAGTTCTTGCCGATACACAGCCCTAGTCTGGACTCTGTATTCTAGACTTTGTTGACGTCTTCTTGTTTCTGGTTGACTGTGTGTGTTTGTGTGTGAGTTTGTGCATGGTCCACGTGTGTGGGTGGCTCTCAGCAGGAGGCAAGGCTTCGACACCCTTTTAGCTGCCACGCCCCCTCTGGCCACGCCCACTACATGCCATGCCAGCTGCAGCTGTCAGGCCTCAATGCAGGAGATGTCGAAAATTCCTCTCAGTCTGCAATTAGAGCTGCAGATCGCTGAATAGCACACATTGCGATGTCCTAAAATTGCACTGGGTCTCCTTTTCTGCTGCTAAGAACCCTGGGTAAATAGAAGCTGATGAGTGAGGACGGCGAATAAACGACCGTCTGCCTCCAGCTTGACAGATTGTGTTTAGCGCAAGCCGCTCCTTGTGATGAGCCGTTTCCCCGGTTGAAGGAACCAAAGGGCTCATTGATGGGGTGGGTTTCTCACGCCTCACTGACAATGTTCTCCTTCCATCCAGTCAAGTGCTGCTTTGTGATGGGAGCCAAACAAATGCAAATATATAGAACAGATGCACCACTTCTTCGAGGCTGTTCGTCAGCAGGAGGAATCTGTGACTGGCGGAAGCACGACTAAAGTGTTAACAAGGGAAAAGCCATGTCAGCCTGGCACATGTGACGGCCGCCGCCTTTCAGGGCCGTCCGCCATCATGGCCGCCACTGATAAATGGAGGCTTTTGTGGCCTTTGCCAGAGGGGAGACGCACAATGAAGGACACACACAGAGCAGGTCTTTTCCAGAGAAAACAGCTAAAAGCAGCATTTCTGCCTCCATGCCCCCCCCCCCCCCCCCCCCTTCCTCCTTCCCCTTCCTCCTCCCTCTCACTCCCACTCTGCTCCTGAGTCCTTTCCTCCTCCGTGAGAACTGAACCTTACTCCCATAATGTTTCCATAAACGGGCTGAGGGAATGGAAATAACTCGGATGGGTTCCCACTGCCCCGCCACCCCCACCCCCACCCCAGCGCTGCAGAGTGGAACGCCACTTTAACACACTTCACCCCCCGATGCCCGCTGGTTTACACCGATCTGAGCAAGAGCACTGAGAAAGTTTAAGACTGAGACGTCCCATTTACCCTGAACGCAGCAGCAGTAAACAGCACCAGGGTTTAAAAGGACCAGGGACCAGCAAGACCACTTTGGACCGGAACCACCGTGAAAGAGTCCACATTAATACTACGACAACTACTACTATTGCTACTATTACTACTACTGTCATTACTCCTACTATTACTTCTATTACTACTACTACTATTACTATTACTACGACTGCTACTATTACTACTACTACTATTACTACTACTACTATCATTACTCCTACTATTACTTCTATTACTACCACTACTACTATTACTAATACTCTGTAAATGTCAGTTTCCTTCTGAGACTGAGGTACTGATACTAATATGACCACGATAATGATAAATAGGTTTACATCAGTGTAAATCTGGACATATGGGACTTTGTGTCTGTTCTACTGTTAGTGCAGGTCAGACGTATGCTGTTTGATTTTGGGTCAGGATTTGGGTCAGAACACCTGGTCCAGTTCCAGTCTGGACTAGTCTTTTTCCATGCAGGGGTAGATCTACTTAAGTCGAACTAACACAATGATTTATTATTGTAAGTGTCATGTAAATGTACTGATACTGAAGTGAGTTTCTGTTTCTTTATTTAGTTTGTTGTTATTTATCCCCTTAACAAAGACATCTGCATTATAAATAGAGAAATATTTTTTTTAGTGAGTGACCTGATGGGAGAAATACCAGGAAGTGATGGATATCCCCACTGGTGGGATTAATAAAGTTGTCTGAATGTGAATCTGATACTCTTTAGACATATTAAAAAAAAAAAACAGTTAGTCACAGTTGTAGTTCAGTGGTTCCAGGGCAATCACTGACAGAAGACAAAAATTAAAGATAATCCTGAAATAGAAAGGCTAACTTTGACTTAAACTGGACACAGTGGATCATGTATGTGAACAGGGTAGTGGTGGATGTCCTTTGTCATAACGTGCTTAAGGACTTTTTCCTGGACTTGACTGTACACGGTGTCGATATTCACAACCATTGTCATGGTTAAAATCATGTTAATTAGAAAAGTAAGTATCAAAAATAGATGCTTTTTTTAAGGCTTTCAGTCCTTCATCACATTCTCTACGAATGAACACAGATTAAAACATACACTTGAATATAACACACACTGATGAAGAGACCTTTTATATGATGACACCAATGCAGCTCAATATCAGTAAATATCAGCCCATCCTAGTATGTCCACGTGATATATCTGTGCATCCCCAGAATCCAGACTTTATTAGTGGTTTTACATTATTCATAGAAGATGAAATGACATGAACCCTTAGCTCTGCTTCAGTCAACTCTTTTTTCCACTTCCTGTTTGTTTGCAGTTGTTTTTGTAATGCATATGTTATGTTTTCTCTACAGTGTGAAGCATCTTTTGGTTTCATTAAAGCCACGTCACAAATTCAACCCATTATTTGTTTTATTTGTAAAAGATGTCATAAAAACTGATATAAAAGACAAAAACACAGACTTAGTTTAAATTTTGTTGTATTCATCGAGATAAAATAGATGTTAAAGACAGTTCTGTGTAGTTTTAAAATCTTCAGAACATTTCACAAATCTATAGGTTTGTCATTGAATGTTTCATTCAACAGTAACAGCGTAAACAGAGGCCTTTACAGTAAGGATAATAATTACCTTTACAGTGTTCCTGTCCTGTGTTTGTGTTTCATTTCCGTCCTCCCTCTATCCATTTCCATCTCGTCCTGTGTTCCTTCAGTTCGTTTCCTCACGGCGTTTCGTCTCGTATCCATCGTCTGCGTTTTCGGTGAATGTTTGCATGTCGTCTCGCCGTCGACATCTGCAGGCCTCGGCTTCATGTGGGCGGCCGAGGGGAACAGATGTTTTTGATGCCACTCGTCGGAGAGGCTTTGAAAGTGACTCCATGAAAGAGATGCCAGCTGCATGACGAACCCGGACTCAGGAATTCTATCAGAGCCACTTCTCCGAAGCTGTGGAAAGTCAGCCTGTGGAGAATAAGACCAGTTTTCACTTAATCAGACCGGTCCCTTTGGAGAATGTCATTAATTACAGGAGGAAGTCGCTGCACTGAACATATGCTCCAGATGGCCTCTGAAAAATTGACTTTCCTCTTGTTTGTTGTTATTTTTACTTCTAGACTAAGTTGAGCCGGTTCTAAAGTTAAACTCGGATGCACTTTCAGCCTTTTTCGGAGGAACGGGTCGACTAATCGGTAGCGTCTTGGTTCTGCTTGAATCAATCTCTCTGTGTCTGGATCGACTCATCGCTGTAGTTTAATTCCGAGTCCAGAACAACCTCCTGAAGCTGCTGTGCCCTCACTCTTTCATTATAAACATATGATTAGGATTTGTTCAAACACCCGAGTCCCGGCCTCACCAACCTCCAAACTGAGCTTGGCGAACGTTGGCAGTCACCGCCGTTTCCGGCTCAGTGCAGATGACGTCCTCCATCCATAGGCCAGATAATGAGGGTTTATTTGACGATTGCAGGGGCTAAAATTAGCCGGTGAATAATAACCACTGGCCTTCTTAGTGGATGTTTGGCAGGGCAGAGCTGCCGGATGCCAGATCAGGACACTGTTCTGAGTCTGTGCAGAGGGAGGAGGCGTTCAGGAAGTGAAGAGAAGTTGACACTGAAAACCATGTTGTTAACGGCGGCGAGGACAGAGCTGCCAATGGCTCCGGATGACAAAGAACGAAGCAGCATTCCTCCACCGTAACGGGAAAGAAACAGCATCAACAAACGACAGAAACCAGAGCTGCATCCGACGGCAAATCAACCTGTAGGCGGAGTCAGAGCTGAAGAGGGTTATGAGAAAACCACACCGATTATTTACAAATAATTTAAAACCCAAAATAACCATTAGCTTTCACTAATGACCAAAAATCAGCCTTTAAACATAAGCTTAAATAAACCCTTCTGTGATATTTAAACATTAGCGTCACTGGAGCTCCATCTGTGGATGTTTTCTACAAAGGTTCTTTTAAGCTCAGATTTCATTCTCCTTCAGTTTGACTGAATATACAAACTGCTTTTAGCCTCTTAGCTGACGTTAGCTGCTTTTACCTCAGTAGATAAATCTCACTGTTTCATCCATATGGAAAAGTAGATTCATTCTTTGTACGTTCTAGAGTACCACTTCCTGTTACTCATATTTCTAATGGATTTACAGCAGTTTCTATGATTCAAAGACTGTGAATATACATTTGCCACATTTCTTTTTGTTGCTACTAAATAATCATTTTTAATTGAATACACTCACCCATGATTAGCTACCAAGCTAACAGTAGCTAGCATGCTAACATTAGTTGTCCATAGATGAATATTACAGTGTGTTCAGTTCGTCTGCTGTTGAACTCCATCATGTTTTAGTCCTGAGCTCCTTCTGTGTCTGAGATTCTGCTGGTTTGGTGTTTCCATAACCCCTGTCGTTTCATCTCCACCCCCCTCCCTCAACTTTCCGGTTTTGTTTGGAGGAGGGGTCTGCTGTCACTCAAGGCTGTCATCACCAGAAAAAAGTTGCCTAGCAACAGCATAGCAGGATGCGAAGCCAGTGTTTCCTCTCGCTGTCTTTGGTTGTGTTTGTCTGTGAGGCGATGGCAGCAACGCCAGCTCCCAGTCCAGATCCAGATCCAGACCGGACTGGGGGGGTCAGCGGTGGGGGGTGACATTCAGAGATGCTGTGTCTGCCGTTGCTGACCAGCTGCTCTTCTTCTCCTCCTCTCGGCAGGAGGATCGTTCACCAGCAGGCTCGTATCAGCAGGACTAAAAATATCGGACAGTGAATGCATCGCATGCCTGGCGGTTGTCACCCCCACCCACCCACCCACCAAAACAAAGCCCCATAAGGAGATACAGGTGCCTCCCCGATGGAAACAATCAGACCAAAGCACAGTTGGAACCTGCTTAGGTCTGTAATTAGATTAATGACTTCCAACATTAGAGGCACAGAAGGTCCAGACCTGGTCCAGAAGGTCCAGACCTGCATTGACATCCGATATCAAACACTGGTGTCCACCTTCATCAGCTCTGACCTGACAGTAGAAGCACTTCCAGACATGTCACAGCTGATCTGAACCTCATCTACAGCCCAAAACTAAGGAGCATAAATTTACCCATCATGCAGCCTGACAGTGACGGCGCTGTGAACCAATCAGTACACCTGAAATAACAATCCCTCCATTAGTTGTATTGGTTTCCTTCATGTCCTATGATGTAGTGACTGAACCTTGTTTGAAACATGTTGGTGTGATTCTATGAACGGTGAGGAATCTGTTTCCTCAGGGACAAACAGTTGAATGACAACATTTTTGGACATTTTCAGACGTCTTTAAACCCGTTAAATCCAACAGTAGTGAGTCTTCAGTCCTTCTGTCCGTCTCAGGACACGTTCCTGTCCAGATTGATGGACAATGAGGACATGAGTGCCTGGATGGACCTTACTGCAGGTCTAAACAGAACCACAAAGTCAGAAAACACCAGGAAAAGGACGTAGACAGATACTCAAAGGTGGAGTATGACATAACAATGATTTCATTACATGATAATTTTTTATCTGTTAAAGAATCTGGAAAAACACAAACAGTGAACTTTACCACAGAGTGAAGGTCTGGTAAAGCATCTGCAGGAGGAACCTCAGAGATGGAACTAAGAAGAACTTCATGAAACATCCTAAGAAAATCAGTGTAATTGTACCAGTATTCTGCCTGTTCCTAAATGTTGTGTGTATTTGTAGATCCACTGTATTTGTTAGTTATAATGTACATGTGTAAATTATAAACGGAGACAGGAATGTCACTTTTACTTTTTGTACTAAAACAAGAAAAATTTGTAGTCATTTTCATAATCAGAATACTTTTTTAATCTCAGGGGAAATTATTATTGTGTTACTGTTGCTCTGTACAAGTATAATTAAATAAAAAAATTATCAGTACCAAAAACTCTCTCTCTCTCTCTCTCTCTCTCTCTCTCTCTCTACATATATATATATATATATATATATATATATATATATATATATATATATATATATATATATATAATATTTACACAGGTGGAAGAGCATTTATAGGTTATGTTATTATTTTACTGGTCAAATAAGTCTGAATGTGAACTGAACTAAACTGAGTTTGACATTAAAGAAACGTTTAGATGACCTTCATCACTGCACAGAGATGATAGAAATCACAAAATCCTCCATCAGCTGTGGTCTGGGCAAAGAACGTTTACACAGACATACAGATCAGGACTGATGTGATGTTCTCCAGAACCGGGTCAGAACACGATCCAAGTGTTTGAAGTGTGTGAAGGTGTTTCAGACCCAGCCGTCCTTCGGTCCTTGTATGGGCCCTTCAGGATGGGTTTGTGCTGGTGCTGGATGTAGGTCGCCGTGCATATGTATCCGTTTGTGTAATGACTACCCTTGGTATGTAAATTACCCATCAGCCCCAGCCCTCGGAGTGCCAGCCACTGCTGTTGTTTCTGCTCCACATGTGGAGGCTGATGAATAGTTTGTCTGTTTGCTTCGATGCAGTGACAATGAGGCTTTAAGTGTTACCTCCTGGGGACCCCCCTCCTACCCTCAAATAAAAGCCCTCACCTCAAACCAGAGCCAGGACCTGCAGAGGCCGGATCAAACAAAGACCTGCGCCTGCTGCCATTCATTTAGACTGATTAAAGTCTGTGGTTTCCTGCCATTAACAGACTCCCGCCTCCCACCAGGAAGTGGCAGAATGACGCGCCGTCCACGTTCTTCCAATTAACTCCTGCACAGCGTCGCTAGGTTCCAACGTACACCAGCGCAAATATATCATCAGAACTGCACCAGCCCATGACGGAGCCTATATTTACATTTTATGTGTACACACATGGAGAAAAACACATGGAGAAGCTTCTCTGTAGAAACACCATCAATTAGAACCTCATCAAACAATAGATATAATTTGAAGAAAGTACAGAATGAGCACCAAGTTGGACTGAATATATTTAATTCAAGTTTTTAATTTAATTATTACCAGTTTCAGTGATTTAAAAAGTATGAACTTATTTATTTGCTCATTTTAATGACACTGGTTTTAGTATTTTCACTGTCACAGACACAGCAGTGGTTCAGCTGGAACCACTGTGGACAACAGTGTAAACTGGACATGTGGACTGTGTGTCTGTTCTACTGTTAGTGCAGATCAAAGGCAGGATGTTGGATTAAAGGGTAGGATTTGGGTCAGAACCTCTGGTCTGGTTTGGGTCCGACTGGTCTGTTTACATGCAGGACTAGATCCACTTCAGTCCCATCATCTGGGTGAGTTTGTCCCAGTGGGAGAAATAACTTTTACTGTCCAGTTTTAGTTGAACTAATGCAGTGTTTTTCAACCTTGGGGTCAGGACCCCATGTGGGGTCACGAGGAATTCAAATGGGGTGACCTGAAATTTCTAGTAATTGATAAAAATAAACAAAAACTTTCTAAGAAAAAATATATGGTGAGTTGAGAGACAATCTCAATCCATAAAAGACATGACAAACTCTGAAGCTGAAACTGCAGCACTGTGGTTCTGTTTTTGTGTCAAATGTTCATTGTGGTCGGTTTCAGATGCTGCAGCTCTTTCATAATTCATAGTTTCAGTTCTTGTTTGTTCAGTATTAATTGTCAGCCTTGTAAATCCAAGCTGGACTGACTGTACATATGCTGACCAAGGAAAATCCAAGTCTCCCTTTGCGCAGTAATCTACACCTGGCTTTACTGCCTCTGTCCATAATAATATACATTATATAGACTAAATGTACTCTAAAATTAACATTTTTTTTTTTTGCAACATAGTATAGCAAACTATTACATGATCAAAACAAATTAATTTTAGCAAAAAAAAGTCTACGTTTTGAATGTCTGGGATCACCAGAAAATTGTGATATTAAAATGGGGTCACGAGCCAAAAAAGGTTGGGAACCACAGGACTAATGCAGTTCAGTTTTTAAGTGTCATATAAACCAACTCAGAGTTGATTTAAATGTGAAACCTGAAGCTGTTTCATGTCTTTGTGTGTAAAATGTGTTTTTCAGTTTTAATGTGTTTCATCACATTTCACTTCTATAATTACATTCACAGTTTAGTTTCACTTTTAGATCCACCGTGTTAGAGGTCTGTTGTCCAGGGTTGGACTGGGTCCATAGACTGAGGATGTGGGTTCCTCCAAACCCTGTCCTGGTTCTAGTGCATTTGTAGTCGTGGACCGAAATTGGGTCCATAGACTGTCCTGTCAGTGGGTCAAAATGGGGAACAGTACTGGGTGTGCAAACCCCCCCCCCCCCCCTCTCAAATCCACCTCCCAAAGTCCAGTCCGTCAGAAGGATCTCAGAAGGTCACATCCCAACCCGAGCATCTCTTCCTGAAAAACTAGCTCCTCCCCCTCTGTTCCCTTGTCCTTCCTGCCAGCCTGAGAAGCTGTGAATGTCACCCCCCACCCCAGCCCCCACCCCCCTCCACAGCCACCAGCTCCCAGCGGCCGTCCTCCCCCCACCCTGCTCAGCCACCTACTTTCCCTTACATATGCTAATGCTGCTCTCATTCAGCTGTTGGGGGCTTTGTGGGGGGGTTGTGGCATTAAGGGACAGCTGTATGCATTTCTCCAGTGACTCCCCCAGCGCTACACTCAGCTTTACTGCTCTTTCTATACCGTCTTCCTTCAGTTTCTCCATAAACCTGGAGGCTGGAGGTTCATGTTGGTTCTTCTGAGGTTTTTCTGCTGTGAAGTGGATCTCCTTCTCCTCCTCATGGTGTTTTTTTGGGGGGAGGGTCTCGTACTCAACAAGTGGCTGATGGATTTAATGCAGTTGGATAGAATCTCCACAGAGGCCTCATTACCTCAGCGGCGCTCGGGGCTTTGTGTCCTCTGCTCTTTGGATTTATGGCTCTGATGGAAACTGGACTCTGTTAATCAGGTAGGAAACATGGCCGCCGGCGATGGCGAAGGTCTGGGAGATGTTCGGATAGAGAAATGATGCTTCATAATAACGTACATGAACCTGGAGCTGAGGGGAAAACCCTTTAATGCAGTTTACTTCAGGATATTCAGATGTGGAACATCTACATCTTCTACCTGTTGATCAGTCAAATGTTGTGACGATGAAGACGAGTTTAACTCTGTAAAAAACTGGGGTTTACGCCGTTTTCAACATGTTGAATCAAGACTTTTTATTTTAATGAACTGTTGTGAAAGTCTACAGTAGAACCTAATGTAGATTTTCAAAAATAAGCAGTTCATAGCAGAATCAGACAGTAGATATATTCGACTCGTTACGTCTTTTGTGACGTTTTGCATAATGTAGGATCCTTTCGACTGTTTTCAAATTGCAGGAGTTCTTCTGTCATTTTTGTCTGCGTCATGTTTTGTGAATTGTTGTAAATAGAGCTGAAACGATTAATTGACTCAAAGTGATCCAAAAAAAATCATTCAACCACAATTCTCCTGAATCAAAGTTTTGTTTCCTTCATTTCTCTGCTGTTAAACATTGGTTCCACTGTTGTGTTTCACACGGATGCTTATTGTGACGCACAAAGAAGCTTCAATTCAGGAAAACTGCGATAGAATATTTCCCTTTAATCAATTCAAGTCGATTAATCGAATTGTGAATTTTTGCATTCACTTCAAGCACCTAATTGATTAATCGTTTCAGCTCTAGTTGTAACTTTAATGTCACTTCTGAGTTGTTGCATCTTTCAGTTGTTGCAACTATTATGTTGTCTTACGTCATTTTGAGCATTTTTACATCCTGTTAAATTGTTGTTATGTCAGATTTCTTATAGGATTTTCTCTTGTTGGGTCTTTTACGTCAGTTTCAAACACAACTTTTGTGTATTTTTTCATTTTCACCTTGTTGCCCTTTGCTTTATTTTGTATGTTTTTGCTTTGTTACGGCACTTTGTTTTCAGTGCAACTTTTGTCATTTTATGTCTTTTACATAATTTTTTGTCTTTTTGCCCATTTTTTGTCTTATTTCTGCTGTTTTTATGTTGATTTTTGTCTTTTTCACCTTGTTGCCCTTTCCTTTATTGTGTGTCTTTTGAAAGTTTTGTTTCATCTTTTATGTAGTTTTGTGTGTTTTTTATCATTAGAACAGTTTCATCTTGTTGTATCTTTTATAAATAATATCAACCCATACTTCACCGTCTAGTTCCTTTAACTTTCACTCAGGACCAAACGTCCATATGGTTTAGTGCTCATCATCATATTACCTACTGTTTTTTTGGGGGGGGGGGTTTTTCTTCTTCTCGGTGTGGTCCAGACCTACATTAACCCAGTGTTTCCCTCCAGTAGAAGTCTTAAAAGTCTTTCTTTTCAGACTGTGGCTGGTCTGGTTCAGCCCATGTTCTGTTTCAGGAACACTGAGTGTCTTTGGCAGCGTTCTCAGAGTTGTTTGGAGGTGAATAAAGCAGTGATTCATCAGTGTTTCTGTTCTTCCTCCTGTCCTCCCTACTGCTATCATCCTCCATCCTATCTCTGCTCAGGAGCTTCCAGCTGCTGCTCAGGAGCAAAAACCAGCTCTGCTTTGCCAGATTTCTGTCAGTAACACCAGGCCAAGTGTGAAAAACAAACCCTGGGAAGAAAAGTCCTGCTGAAGGGAATAAAACCCAGACGTGTTCAAAAGAACCCACTTGACTGGGTCTGAGCCACAGGATCATATGTCGAACAGTGACATCCGTTTATTCTGGGATACTTTAGAGTTTCAGTCCAATCCAAGAATTTATGTTTACAATGAAAGAATTACACTGGAGATATTAACACTTAAGGGTCTTCAGATTCCACATAACAGACCAATGTGGATCAGGTCAGTACAATAATAACAGAATAACCCATAAATAATGAGAAATACAAATTCTGCTCTTTGTTTTAGTGCAGTGGTTCCAATCTTTTTAGGCTCCTGACCCCATTTTAACATCACAAATTTCTGTTGACCCCAGACATTCAAAACTGAGACTTTTTGGGTTTTTTTTCTAAAATTTGTTTTTGATCATGTATTAGTTTGCTATACTATGTTTCAAATCCAGGTTAATTTTAGAGGACATTTAGTCTATATAATGTATATTAGAGCTGGGTAAAAAAAATCGATTTAATCGATCTTAGATCTATTTTGTTTTAATTTTGCGTAATCGATTAATAGTGGATGAGATCGATTTTTCAGAGCAGGACTGGGATTATGCAGAAGCGTGACCGACTTCGTCTTGCGAACCACTTGGTCTCGCTCCCGACAGCTGTGGCGCGGAGGAAGGGTAGGGAGGTCCTCCCGGCCTCAAACTCGAACCCGCGGTGTGAAGGAACTGGCTGCCCGGAGGTTCTCCAAGGCGAGTCATGGAAGCCGGTTGTTCTTGGAATAATAACTTGGATCCATACTGTCACCTATGGCGATGAGTATGGAGTTAGAGGAATAGTAAAGTGACAATGTCTGACCACTACGCTACCTCCCCTGACCAACATTCATAGAGTGCAACCCCACCCCCGCTCCAATCACAGAGCCCCCCCCCCCCCCCCCCCCCCCCCCCAGTGAGTCGAGGCCACCAGCCATAAAACACAATAAAGATGACAAAGTCCATTCTGAGCCACTGTACAAACATGGCAATGTTTCTGTCCCGTTCATTATTTCAGAGCAGATTCAGCTACTTATTGCTGAAATGTCATATCAATTTCCTTTCTAATATCAATATTGATACCAGTATTGATGTGTTGCATAACTGCGGTAGTCAAATAATCAGGTTACAACTCAAAATTATACTTTGGTATCACTAAATTAATATGAATCAATCAATTAATACTGAATCGAATTGATATTGGATCAAACTGAATTGAATCATGATTAATTGATTCAGAACCTTATGAATTGAAATCGAATCGATTATGGAAATTGGCCATGATACCCAGCCCCATATATTATTGTGGACGGAGGCAGTAAATCCAGGTGTAGATTACTGCACAAAGGGAGAATTGGATTTTCCTTGGTCAGGATATGTACAGTCAGTCCAGCTTGGATTTACAAGGCTGACAATTAATACTGAACAAACAAGAACTCAAATTATGAATTATGAAAGAGCTGCAGCATCTGAAACTGACCACAATGAACATTTGACAGATAAACAGAACCACAGTGCTGCAGTTTCACAACCACAGTTTGTCTGAAATGGATTGGGATTGGCTCCGTCAACTCAACACAGATTTTTTATGAGTAAGTTTTTTTTTTTTATCAATTACTAGAAATTTCCGGTGGCCCCATGTGGGGTCCCGACCCCAAGGTTGAAAAACACTGCTTTAGTGTAAAAAAGTCAAATTACATGAAAATGTTTACATGTACAATCTATCCTTTAACAGTAAAATGTGAATAACATGAACAAATATGAACAACCTGAACTGTCTTCTTATAAATCAGTGTAATTGCACTAATATTCAGTCTGTTATTAAATGTGTGTATTTGTCGATCCACTGTATCTGTACGATAGAATGAACATGTGGAAATGATAAACTGAGGCTGAATATTGTTAAAATTGTACCCATTTTTCTGAAGACATTTCAGACTGTTCATGTAATTCACATTTTTTAAAGGTTAGTTTGTAGATGTGAACATTTTCATATTGTACTTGTACTGTTTTCGCCGTTCTTTTACTGATGTGGCCTGTTGGAGATCATATTGACTGTGGAACCTGTTTGACGTCCCTGGTTTAGACGGTATTGATGAATGTTCTAGATCAGTGGGTTCGAAAGTGTTTCTGTGATGATGCTCCTGGTTTATCTCTGTTCTGATGCAGCGTCAGTGTTTCGGTTTGTGGGCGTCCTTGTTGTCGCTGTGACCTCGCGGTGACCTTTGCAGACTGAGCGTTAACCAGCAGCGTTCACACGTCCAACTGCTTCCTGTTTCTGAACACAGTCGCTCCTCGCTGTTGCTTCTTCTCCTGGGTTTCTTTTCGTCTTTCCTTTGAGGCGACTCCGCTGACAGGCTGTCGCTGCTTTAACGGAGGCTACTGGGAGGCGCCGGTGGTGGGAGGGGGGCGAGTTGGATGGGAGGGGGTGGTGCTGATAGAAATAGGTGGTGGTTTATTCTGGAGCCTGCTGGGCCACATCAACCCTGTCTGTTCCCTCCCTGCAGCAGCAGAGGCCGGTGTGGCCGGGCCCGGTTCGGGGACAGATGGTCCCTTCTGGAGCCGGGCCACGGCACAGCGCCCTCCGATGGGGGAGTGGGGGGAGGGGGGGGGTACACTGGAGCAGCCAAGAACAAACACAGTCTCCTTCTGTTAGAATATTCTGACGTTCAGACCTGTTCAGCTCCAGCTTCATGGATCAGATGTCGATAAGTTACTTCAATTATTTATGGAAGTACATCTGTCTCATTAGATTTTGAATTGTAAAAACTTTGAATTTCTAGCGCTGATTTTTTTTTTTTGCACTGAAATTAAATATCTGAATTTTTTGTCTCTGAATTCCACTATGTTCATGAATTTAGAATAAAAAAAATTCAGATGCAAAAAATTCAGACGCAAAAAATTCAGATCACACAGCTGGGACACCAAGGATAAGCAACTGATTCTATCTCAAGTCAAACCGACATCCGGCCAATCAAGTTACGTTAGGTTGGACATGTGACGCCGATGCAGGAAGACGGTCAGCGTGGATGTGTGATCTGAATTTTTGTTATCTGAATTTTTTGCTTTTGAATGTTTTGCATCCAAATTTTTTGCTTTTGAATTTTTTGCATCTGATTTTTTTGCATCTGAAGTTTTTGCATCTGAAGTTTTGTTGTATCTGAATTTTTTTTAATTCTAAATTTATAAACATAGTTGAATTCAGAGACAAAAAATTCAGATACTTAATTTCAGTGCAAAAACAAAAAAAAATTTGGATACTTAATTTCAGTGCAAAAAAAATTCTGTGCTTGAAATTCAATAGCTTTTATAATTCAAAATCTGATGAGACAGATTTACCTCCAGAATTATTTACATTTTATTTGACAAGAACAGTATATTTAACCACAGTTCCATTTTAAAATCTGTCACTGATGTCATGTTTATAGGACTTATGGCCATCGTAGTTAATTTATAGACTTTTAAGACAAAACACTATAACAAACAACCAAAAAACATTACGACAAAACGGCATTAAAATCACTGAACATGTTGACACAGATCCAGGAACAGTGGAAGACAAGGAAACCACATTAAGAAAACTAAAACCTATGTTAAACCCACGTCCACAGGAGATCAACTCTGACTGGATGTGACTTCACCGCCTCATACACAGAAAAACAAGATCATGTAAATCACAAAACACACTAGACTCTGTCGTTTCACATCAGCCACGACAGGTCAGTGCACCTCAGCTATCACCACGACGTCTGTTTTAGTCTGTCGATGTCTGCTGTGGTGACGGTCAAAACTTCAGGTGTTGGAGTTTCTGGATGATCTGCGGATTTTCTCTTTCAAATCAGGGATCAGTGTCCGCCTCATAGACAGACTTTAGTCCACTGGACACACAGATGACATCCCTCAATCTGTCCAGAATGAGGACACATGAGACCCAGACCACCTCAGACCATGGTCCAGACCCCCATCAGTTCAGTCTACATGGGACCAGATTCCTAAGGACAGATTTTGACCCTTTTAAGATTACATGCGTCTACAGTGACACATTTTTCATCCACTGTCATTAAGACGGCTGTAACTGCTGAACTATTTGTGCTATTGACATAACTCAGACGCCGTCTTTTATCTGAGGTTGAGTTCTTTCTGTTGGTCTAGAACACATTAGGGTAGAGGTCTGCATTGGCTGAGGGGGAGGGGTGGAAATGGACAGAGCAGAGAGCAGCAGAGTGCAGTCGGTGAGAGAGACATGGAAAATTGTATTACTTTTATCAGTGTTTTAGTGGTGATCTGGTCTGTAAATAATTGTATATAATAGTAATAGTACTGTTTTGAAGAGTTCTACTAGTGTGATTCTCAGGTTTTGCTGGGTTTTTTTCTCTTTTTTTCCTACTATTTTATCTGTATTTTTGTGGTTTGTATAGTTGACTGATAATTGCTTTGTATCTGTAAATATTCTCTAAATGTCTGTGCATATTTGTATATATATGTAAATCTATAGTCAGATCTCTCCAGTTCATACACAGATGCAGTGTGTGTATTTGAATCAGATGATGGATGTTTTTGTCAGTGAAATGATCGGCTCTGTCTACAACTAGACCCAAAGTGAACACAGACTATCAACAGGATCCAAATGACACCAAAGAACCAAAAAGAACAAGAAGAACATGGACACACAATGATCTAGAACAACTACAATGGATCAACACATGGAAAAGACAGGAAAGGTTATTTTTATAATCTTAAAATTTTTTCTAATGCACATTTACAGTTGTTTTTCATAATAACCATAATAAAAATTCAAATTTTTTATTTTTTTTTTACTTTAACCCACGTTAATAGCTAGTTATAAGCATTTATTACATATAATAATTGTAAGTAATTCCCAGGTATTGAAAGTTAAGTTCTTCCTGAAAAAAGGTGCAAAAGACCTGGCAAATAAGACCTTTTCTGACACTTATTTCAAAAGCAGCATAAAGAAATCTCGTCCTGTTCTAATGGAGGTCCATGCTGCCCCTGTTCGTCTCATATCTAATAACAGTCTTCCATTAGTATTGGTTGATGTTCATTAAATTTGTATTAGAACAGACTCTGCTCCGTGTTCTCGTCCAGGTTTACAGAGTCTCGTGCATCTTTTATCTCAGTACATGATGGTCTGGTTTTCTGCACTCGTTGCTCTTTGTTCTCACTTGGAAAAGCAGTGAAAATCTGTTGCCGTGTCTATTTAAATTCTCAGATCACCCTGAAACAACTAAAGGACAATGGCGGCGTGCAGCCTGGCAGGCGCTGGGCTCGGCACTGGGCTCGGCGCCAGCTGGCCGACCGGCCGGTTCGGAGACTCCTGTTTGGAGGAGCCCCACCTCCCTCCCTCCCTCCTGCTCCTCCAGCTCTGAAACCAAACAAACCAGAAACCCCATCCAACACCAGAACAGAGCTGCTTTTATTTTCATAACATAACTTGGCCTCAACACCTCGTCCACAATCCATTGAAGCCTCCGTCGGCTTCATGGCTGAGCTTCAGCTCCCACTTGATGGATCGCTGTTGGTAATTATGTTAATGTTGGCACGTAAAGGTCGTCATTCCAGAGCAGCAGCTGTAATTTTATTTTATCAGAGGCTGTCATCTTAATGCATTATCTGACACTGGAATTCAGAGGAGTTACAGTTGATGCATGACTTGTATTTAAGATCAGCAGCAAAAGCATCCAAGGGTTTAATCTAGTGATGCACCTATCCGACTTTTTCAGTTCTGATACCGATGCTGGGGCCTTGTGTATCGGTCAATACCAGATAACAATCCGTTATCATTGTTGATTTCAGAAGCTCCAAGCCTTACCTGGTATGGTTCGGCTGAAATAGCTCTGATGTGACTAATTTATTTGAGTTTAGAGAAAACCAGGCAATTCATGTTGGTTTAAGTTTATATTAAAAGGATGCATTATTTATTTATTTTCAGATATTTCAGTTGGTTGTTAATAGTAAAAGAAAGTCATAACAAAGCTGATAATTATTAAGAGAACATGCTTTAATTTAAGTAATTTCAGAAAGTGTTTTTATTTTGAAGTCTGTCAGAACAGGAAATACCTTTAGATTGTGTTGACAAAAGACAAAAAGCTTTACTCTTTTCCAGATATGGAGGTCCAGTTCCCTGTGTGTGTTCTGGAGCTGCAGCAGGTCTTAGAAGAAACACTCAGTTTGAGTAGAAACTGTCCAGTCATTAAACATCCAACCTCCAACTCCAGTCGAACCCCCACATCAGAGCCTCAGTTCAACCCATGTTCCTGTCTGTGTTTGACCAACTCCACTCAACTCTGCATGCATGACAGAGCCGTGTCACGAAAACTTAAAGGAGAAGGATCGGTCTTACAGATCGGTTGCTTTTACAGCTCCTCAATCCAGCTAAAATTTTGATATCAAGGCCAGTATCTGATCCTAGTATTAGATCAGTACAACCTTAGTTTAAGCAGTCAATCACTGTTGGAAAAACATCAGAATATTTTCCAAAAAATTATCTATTTGGACGCGGAGTAGAACCGGATCATGAAGGCATCAAAGCCTGATGCATTCAAATACAGATTGTAACAGAGGCAGCTCCCGAAGGTGAAGAGACAAGACATTTAGCTTTTAAATGCACATGTGAGGACAGAAACACAGCCGTTCTCTCTGATTTGTGCATTTTGACTGAATCAGGGGCTGGTTCTCTGAGGGTTTTTTAGAACAAGGAACAAATGGACAAAAATAACATGGAACATTTGCTCTGATTGTTCTCATCCTAAGGCCATTCATACAGTGTCCATCTGTACGAATGTGGAGCAAATACACAGAACAGAAACACTTGTGTGAACCTTTCCTCAGTCAGAATGTGCAGTAGTAGATGTTCTGTACTTTGATAAATGCACCAAACATATTATATTATGTTTGTTTGATCGTATTAGTGAAACAGAAACCTGTGCATGAATAATCATAAATACACCGTTGCAGATTTGTCACCTCGTAGTGAAACATTTTTTGTGGCTCTGCTCATATTTTTTCTGTTTCTGGTGGGAAAATGTCTGTAGATCAGTGGTGTCAAACATACGACCTATAGTCCAAAACAGGCCACCAAAGGGTCCAGTCCGGCTCTGGGGATGAATTCGTTAAATGCAAATATTTCACTGAAGATATGAACAATCAATGGAGTTAAAATCATGTTAGTTCAGGTTCCACATTCAGACTAATATGATCTAAAGTGGAGCAGAACCAGTCAGACAAGAACAGAATAAACTATAAATAATGACAAATACGAATGTTGTCTTTGTTTTAGTGTAAAAAATTACAATTACATGGAGATGTTTATATTTACAAACTATCCTTTAACAATAAAATGTGAATAACATGAATAAATATGAACAACTTCAAGTGTCTTCATATAAATCAGTGTATTTGTTCCAATATTCTGTCTGTTATTAAATGTTGTGTGTATTTGTAGATCCATTGTATCTGTACAATATAATGAACATGTATAAATGATAAATTGAGGCTGAATATTGGTACAATTGCACAAAATTTCAGGTTGTTCTTGTTGTTCACATTTTTTAAAGGATAGTTTGTAGATGTAAACATTTTTACAATATAATGTACGTTATTTTTTTCCACTGTTATTATTTGACTGGTCCGGCCCTCATCATATTGGTCTGAATGTGGAACCTGAACTAAAATGAGTTGGACAGACCTGATGTAGATCATATATATTTCTGATCCTGGACTGAACATTCCGTTTTGTTCCAATAATCAATTGACACAAAAGAATGCGTCCTATTTGAATCCTCATGTATGGTTTTGAACTGGTCTTCATGGCCAGAACATTTCTCTGATCTACTGGTAGAACATTCCCATTATCAACAGAAAGACAATGAGGAGAATGAAGTAAAAGCACAGTGTTTTTTCTGAACTGAGCCCAGACCCTGCAGAACCGGGTCGATGTTGGTCCAGTAAAAGCCTTTTTCTGGAACCTTCCACCTCCTGCTGCTTGGATCCGATCAGTGGCTTTGAAGGCTCAGTCCGTGTGTTTGACCACCTGATCTGTGGTCCTGTTGTGTGGATCACTAAGTGGATTTCCTATGACCCCCGTCTCCTCCCTGGGCTCCTGGACTGGGCTCGGTTCTGCTCGGTCCTTCTCTTTGTCTGGATCCACATGTGGTTGATATTAAGAGATTTCAACATGTGCGCGGAATGAAAACAATTTACCACTTTCAGTTTCTGTGGAGTAAAAACTTTAATGTGAAACAGAGTCAGATCAAGGGCGACCACCCCCCCCACACACACACACACACACACACACACACACACACACACACACCCATGCTTCAGCTGTGATATTCCACATGAAGCTACTGTGAACACGACATGAAACCAAATGAATGGACATGAGCGCATGCTCAGGTGCGCAGGTGAATGGAGCGCCCTTCTGCAGACCCGGGTCAGTCTGGAACTCTGGGGTTTTAATGGAGACGAACATTAACGCCGTCTGATCGGTCCTGTCAGTCACTGTGTCCTTCCCTGATTGGCCAGGGTGTTGCTATTGACGACCTGATGCTAATTCAACATGGCGGTGATTCTGTCGTCATCTCCTTGGGTTGTTCTGTCTGTAGGGTTTATTTTCTGTAAATTGTCAGATAAACCAGTGTTTAATTAACAGTAGATGATCCTCCTGACTGTCATTTGGATTTACTGCAGTTATGTAAACAGAAGGAACTTTAAATCACTGAGGCGACGCCCAAAGTTTTGGCAGCGACACAAAATTATCTTTTTGCTTTGCTGCTTCAGTGTTTTGTAGGAATGTAATGGTACAGAAACATTTCCTTTCGATTCAGGGGTCTCCAGTTCGATATATTTACCTCCACCAAGGAATGGTGGAGGTTATGTTTTCACCGGGGTTTGCTTGTTTGTCTGTTAGCAAAAAGTTATGGATGTTTCATGAAATTTTCAGGAAATGTTGATACTGGCACAAGGAACAAATGATTAAATTTTGGTGGGGGGGGGGGGGGGCACTGATCTGCCTTTGCGGAGGTCTGCGCTCTCCATGTGCTTTTCTAGTTTTGATATGTTTTTGGTTCAGTGAAGGAGACCAATTTCGTTAAAAAAAAAAACAAACTTCAAATATAATCGATCTTCATGCATCAATGCCGGCACACTGCTCTTTGTTTTGTTGACTTGTCCCTCTCCATTGACGTAACTGACAGGGAATCTGAAATGCTCCCAAATCGTAGACTTTAAAGCAGACGGAGGGTCTTTAATTCTGACTTTGTACCTGTGACTCTGCTCTGAGCTTCCATGGTTCACCTTCAGCATGTGGATGGTGTTGGACCGCTTAGACGTCCATCTAGATAGATAGATAGATAGATAGATACTTTATTCATCCCATAGGGAAATTTACTGGTTCCAACAGTATCACAAACTTAAAAACAACAGTAGTAAAAAAGCAATAGTAAAACACAGTAGTAAAAATACTTTAAATTCCACAAGGACAGGGGTGTCAAACTCATTTTAGTTCAGTTCCACATTCACCCCAATATGGTCTCAAATGGGCTGGACCAGTAAAATAATAACAGTGAAAAAAGTAAAATTACATTATGATGTTTACATCTACAACGTTTCCTTAAAAATCTGAATAACATGAACAACTTGAAATGTCTCAAGAAAAACAAGTGAGAATTTTAATAATATTCTTCAGTTTATCATTTACACATGTGTTACAATTTGCATTAAAATTACAAATACACAAAACATATCGTAACAGGTATAATATTGGTAAACTTGCATTTACTTCTTTTAAGACATTTCAGGTTGTTCATATTTGTTCAAGTTATTCACATTTTTTGTATAAACAAAACAAAGACAAATAAAACAAAGATAAAATCTGCAGTTGTCACATGTTTGACGCCTGTGATCTAGGATATCAAATATTACACATGGGTTCTACTTGTTCCACTCTGCTCATACTCTGTACGTTCTGCTTCAAGGTTCGTGTGGAAACTTAAGGCAAGTGTTTGCGTTCTCCACATAGGCCTCATGTATTCGTTGTGTACACCTCCGTATTGTATTGAAGGCCCTGTTTGGTACAAACGAGTACACCGTTACACCCCTAGTGTTTTGTGTTTCTGAGGTCCATTGAAGAACATTTCTAAGAACTTCATATGTTTCGATGACTTTCTTCTGTAAATAAATCCCATTTCTGAATAATAGTTAGTTTATGTGAGTAACACTTACAACCGTGTTCTTATCCTGTTTTGTCTTCATGTTTTTGCATCATTTTCGTGTTGTTGCGTCTTTTGTCAATAATGTAAAACCACGATCAACCGTCATCTGGTTCCTTGAACTTCCATCAGGACCAAACATCAGCCTGTAAAGTTCAGGACATAATGATTTGACATTTCCAGGGATAACGGTCTGTTTTGTCAGATATATCTGTCCCTTCCAGCTCTAAAATGAAACCCATTACTCTGGTCTCTGGGCGACGACAGAACAAACCAGAGCTGCTGCTGTTTTTCATGTTTCTGTGATAAGACAACAACCAGAAATAACCCTCAGTCCGGACCACAAAGTCCACAGCAAAGCACACATATCTTTTGTTGAATTTTGCGGCTGTTGACAGACAAGGTGTGTCGAGGCGACCGTTGAACAGACTTTATTTCAGGGGACTCCTGTTTCCAGCTGTCCTCTGTGTCTGGGAGGCCATTCTTGGATTTTTTGAGTGGTATTTGTGATGAAGCCACTTCCTTTTTGTGCTTCTCACCGTCCTGTGTGTGCATTTGGATGGATATGAATACAGAGGCTCTTCTGAAGCGTCTCCCACCAGAGGTCTGACCCCTGGAGACGCCGAGGGCTTCGTCTGATGGAGGCTACACCTGGGCACCGCCTGGACGCCGCTGGACGGGGACGTTTCCCACAGTGCATTGTGGCTTTGCTGTGTCTGACCTGGTTTCTCATGTGTGCAGACTGTTCTGCCGGCGTTGGACCGGGTCTGTGTGCACTGAAACGGAAAACCAAAAGCCTCTAATCATCCCTCGCTTCATTTCAGATTCAGAACAGACTCAGGTTTATCTGCATCTCCTCCACTCTGCACTGTGTGTGTGTGTGTGTGTGTGTGTGTGTGTGTGTGTGTGTGTGTGTGTGTGTGTGTGTGTGTGTGTGTGTGTGTGAGATGATCAGGTACATCAGTTCATGTGGTGATGGTCAGTAGCGGTGGTTTTCATTCACTACTCATGTGTGTGTTATATTTACAGGAAATTCACTCATTTCTCCTGTAACAACAATTAACACGACTTTTATTAACGTGTAAAAGTAGAGGCAGCTGATGTTGGGTCGATGGTGACAATTATTTTTTTCAGTTTTTGGACCTTTCTGGAAACTAGATGATTATTTGTAGCTTCCGTATTGCTGAACTTCTGTCAGTCAGTATTCTCTAAAATATCGTGGCCCACATCTTTGGAATTATCTATGTCCTGGACTTCAATCAACATCCTCTTTATGGTTATTTAAAAAAACATCTGAAAAGGACTGTAATTTACAAAAAAATGCAAGGCTGTATATCATTTGATTTGTATTTCTATTATTTTAACTTTAGATTATTATTTCAGTTATATCGTATTTTATTTATTTTTTTCCTGTGTAATTGTTTATTTCTGGGAAAGTATTTACATCAGCTTTTTTTGGCTGCTGTCCTCTCTTGCACAATGGCGTTTACTTGCATGAAAATAGTTTTTACCTCCACCAAGGTGGTTGTGTTTTTCCTGGCGTCTGTCTGTCTGTCTGTCTGTCTGTCTGTCTGTCTGTCTGTCCATGTGCAAGATAGCTCAAAAAGTTATGGACGGATTTGGATGAAAATTTCAGGAAATTTTGATACTAGCACAAGGAACAAATGATTAAATTTTGGTGGTGATTGGGGGGTGGGTGGGGGGGTGGGGGGGTGTGGGGGACTGATCTGCCTTGGTGGAGGTCTGCAATCTCTGAGTGCTTTTCTAGTTTGAACTTTGTCTCTTGCTGTTTATGATGTGCAAATAAGTAAAATAAGAAAAATAACATGAAGATATATAATATAGTATATACATAAACGTATATTTTAATAGACTGGATCTCTGTACACATCTACTCATTTATTTATATTTATTTTATATGTTTATGTTTATGTTTACGCATTTGGCAGACGCTTTTTTCCAAAGCGACTTACAGGGGAAAACCAATTAAATCACTCAATCAATCAAATTTTATTTATATAGCGCCAGATCACAAAAAAGTTATCTCTTGACATTTTATATATAGAGTTGGTCAAAACCAGACTCTAAGTCAATTTACAGAAACCCAACAGAATTTATATTATTCTTCAACCCATTGTTGTCCTTGTGTCTAGCTGAATGTTTTTTTATATTTGGTCTATGTTTAAGTGTGTTTGTGTTTATGTTAAAATTGTACAACATGAGCAAAGAAAACCAAAGCCAAATTCCATGTATGTGTTCACATTCTGGTCTGGCTTTATGATTTAGGCTCAAATCAAAATAAAGAAAATGCGCAAATGACTTTATATTCAACAAGATGGAACCAATCTAATGATGGAACATAAAATATGAAACAAAAGACGAATAAAATGCAACAAGACAAATACAATAATACAGATGAAAAAAAAACAATAAGATAAAACCGGTTTAAAGGATGAGACCAGATGAACCGACGGCCATCGTCCAGTTTCGTCATCTGAATAAACTCGTCTCCTCATTGTGTCTCACGCCGGCTGCTTCCTCATCTGTTTCTCCATCAGACCAGGTTTTTCATCATCCTCTTCCTCCTGTGTTGTCGTGGTAACTCTCCTGTAGCGACGCCGAAGTCGGTCTTATCTGCAGTTTGGATTTCGCCACCACGGGCCCCGCCCACGGCAACAAATAACACAACCTGCAGATTAGAATGTGTCACAGAGGAGGAGAGGGAGGGACGGGGGAAGGACAGGGGAGGCGTTTAATTGAACTAACCAATCCCTAATGGACGCCCATGTCCAAGTCCCATCATTCTCCTCTGAAGTGTTTTAATGCGCTGCTGTTTTACTCGTGCAGACCTACTTAACCTACATAAATATCTGTCAGCGCTGCCGGTTAAACCAGCGGCTGGATGTGGTACGATGGCTCTGATAAGGCAGCTGGCTGGAACTCATTTCATTGGTTTCCTAACCTCCTGCTGTGGGTGTGACCCTCCTTTCACACCGGCCATTAAAACACCAGCGTCGTTCGTCGCAGGCGGCGCTGGTGCATCAGGGTGTTCGGTTGGTGGTCCGGACACAATAGGACGGGGCGGAGCTGGATGATTGGGTTTTAACCGGCCCACATACGGTGGGTTCAGGAAGGGGAGGGGTCGAACTCTGACGGCAGGGCTTTAGCATCAGGGCTAATTTCAGAGTCAGCTGGTGGGAGAGTCCTCCCTGATGTGAGGCTGAATTGTGGAAGCAGGAGTTGAAAGAAGAGCGGAGTGAATGGTGGGTTTGGTTCGCATTGATCCACAGTTTCCTTGGCTGTGGTAAATACACACCGACGGACACACACAGCATCCACAACCCCTTCCAAGTGTCTTTCCTGGTTGTCGAGGTACTTGGGAAGAAGCGGCCAAGGGTTTCCCAGGCCCCGATAATGAACTCTGAAGGACCGGCAGAGCCAATTAACGGCTGCCGGGGTTTAATTACACAAACCTCTTTGAGCAACGTTTGGCAAAAGTCCCGTTCTTTTCTCCAACCAGTTCCTCTTCTGTCCAAACCCAGAAGAACCTCATGTCAGAGGGAACACAGCACTAGTACTGCACTGCGCTGTTTGTTTCCTTTGTATCTCCTGTATGTCAACACAAATATCTGCACATTATTTGTACATTTTCCAGAAAGGCTTAAAGTTTTAGTGCATTTAAGGTGAATTATGTGTTTATTTTGCTCCGTCGTGCATCTGAATTCAATGTAAATAGATAAAGCAATAACACATTTGTCCTTCAGTTAATATGACACACATCAAATGAAAGGAGATGAAAATGATGCAAAGTATGAAACGAACATGTGATGAAGGACTGAAGGATTTTAAATTAGGAATCCTTCTATATTTATAATTAAGATTTATATGGGTATTATTGTTAAGCAATGAACAGAGTTTACTTTTTATTTTTTTATATGGCTATTATTGTCATAAAATAGACAGAGTAATTTTTGTTTTTTATATTGGTATTGGTATCAATTGGACATAGTTTATTTTTGATAAGTATATTACTGCTAAGAAATGGACAGTTTATTTTTGTGCGTTATTATGAAAAGGACAGAGTTTACTTTAATGTGAAAAGCTGCTGTAAAATGGACAGTCTATCCTAGATATGTTCAGCAATTTTGTGTTTTGTGCTTAGAATTTAGTCTGATATGTGTAGGATTTTTGAGTTACTTATGGAATCTACAGAGGAATTTCAGATAGGTAGAAGGATGGGGTGGGGGAGGGGGGGTGATAAGTTAAACTTCATCCTGCTCCTTTTCAAATGCTGGACTTTCTGTCATATAATCCTTTTGTTGTTTGGTTTTAATGCTAATTCGAAATAAATTAATAAACAAACAAACAAAATTTATTTGTTAAAAGATATAAATAACAACAAAAACATAATAAAAAATTATAAATAAGTAGTAGGCTTATTAGTGTTGTCAAAGAGTCTGACCATCATTACATCCTGAATAATGTTTAGACAAGAGACGGACGTTAACGTTGATTAGTTTGATGGTTGTCTTTACTTTTATTTTGAAGTTAACCCTTTCATGCATGAATTATTAAAAAAAGGATCTAGAGGGTTTTTTTTTTTCTTTTTGATTGATTTTATTACTCAAAATTAGGCTAAAGTTGAAATGCACTTTGATTTTTTTTTTTTTTTTAATATGGTTTTATTAAGAAGACTTTTAACCTCCTGATACCCAGGAATATACAAATATAGACATTTTGGCTTTTTTTCAAAACTGAATAATTGCCAACATTAGAAACATTATAAAGCAACAGTTTTTTCAAATGCTTTTATTATTTTCTATGGAATGTCCTTTGTGGTAGACAGTTTTTGGTTTGTTTGTTTTAAAGCTCTGAAACTCTTGTCCACAAACAGACAGTAAACATAATAGATGGGTCTTAGGAGGTTAACTTTATGAGATCACAGAGCATCCAAATTCTAAAACAAAGATGATACTTTCTTTTTCATTATATTGCTTAGGGTCTATAGAGACTGCCCCCATGTGGTTTGGAGAATATTACCTTTATAACCCTTTGGAAAGTGAGCTTAAACTATGTGTCCACAAATGTGGAGGTCCTGCATGAAAGGGTTAAGGTGGTTCATGCAGCAGACGTGTCCTTCCTCTGACATCTGTACTTGTAGTACATTCTGTGGTGAGTACTCGTAGTAAACAGGTTGTACCAGTACTTCTACTCGTCCCAGTCTGTGTGTACTCATGTTTGGACTGGGCTTCAGATCAGGTTCAGGTTTAACGCCGCCGTCAGAGTTGGAGATGCTCGTGTCTGGTTGCAGTCCTCCGCCAACCCCTCCCATCTGAGATGAATTTAATATCTATCAGCCCCAGCCCCCCCCCACCCCCCCACCCCGTCCACTGCACGACTGGAGCAGCTGCTCACAATAGAAGAGTGAAAGCAGAGCCTCAGTCCAGTCCGGTTCTGCTCCTGGGAGACTGAAACCCTGATCTCAGCAGAACCCCGTCACGTCCCTGTGTGGAGTGGCGTGGAATGTGATTGGTTGTTTTTATTGAGGCTTGGAGCAGTTCAGCCTTCAGGTCTGTTTACTTTGTGCTTGGGTTTCTGCTTCCTCTGCGTTAATGACCAACAGTGTGACACATAAAAACTGGCAGCAGCCTCAATATTAAAACCAGGAGGAGGAGAGGGAACGAGGGGTTACCGCCGCCGCCGCCGCTGCCTGACTCACCGTGTGATGAAGCACATGAGCTGGAAAATTGGTGTAATCATCCTGGCCTCAACCGGCCTCGGCCCCCGGAGGTCGAGGCGTCCCGGGGACAAGGCCGGCTACTACTTCCTGTGGGCAGAGAACAGAGAGGCGTTAATACGGCTCAATTACAGAGGGTTAATTAAAGATAATTGGTCATAATCACAGGCCTGTGTCGACCCCGCGGCGGCGAGCTGGACGGCAGTTTGGTGGAGGTTAAGTCAACATGTTTGACTGTGACCTCAGGTGGAAGAGGGTCGATATGTGGACCACAGCGGGTTTTAGAGACCCAGAAGAAACAGGAACAACATCTGAGTGGACGTAGGACGACAGGGTTCTGCTCCTGTTTTTAAACCCGGTCCAGTTCTATCTGGACTGTGTACAGTTTTATTAAACCTGGTCCAGTTCTATCTGGACTGTGTACAGTTTTATTAAACCTGGTCCAGTTCTATCTGGACTGTGTACAGTTTTATTAAACCTGGTCCAGTTCTGTCCGGACCTGTTCTACTTTTATTAAACCCAGTCCAGTTCTGTCCAGTTTTATGGTTTTATTTTGCTAGTTTTCTTGATTGTTTAGTTCATTTTTGATCTGTTTTTAATTTCCTGGATTATTGAGCGTTATTTACTGTTAAGGGTCAAATTTAACTCGGTTCAACATTATCCAGTAACAAATACATCCCAAAAAACCAACAGAACACATGGTTTATATGAAGCTGAAAGTACAGAACATTAGTCCAGATTTTAAACCCATTCCATGGCTGTAAATGTTCTAAAAGCTCATGAATACAGTCTGTAGATGGAGGTGGTTTTCAGTTTCAGTAAAACTCCTCCTGTGTTTGTGTTTCGTTGAACGTCTTCATGGTGTTGTTTATGATCAGATGTATTTAGTGGATAAATCCTCCCTGTTTGACCCTGAATCTGAAGCTTTGAGTCTGTGATACTGACACAGTGTTTTAGTAAAGGCTGAGTGTTCACAGATGTACGCTGTGTTTCTGTTCAGTTACCGTCTGTTACGACATGTTGAAACACAACACGTGGTTTTTCTGCCTTTTAAACTCAGTGTTTTGGGAATAAACTGGATCCGTGGTCGTTTCCTGATAGTATTTCTAGTTCTAATGACCTGGTTGGTGTTTCTGAACCTCGTGTCGTGTGAACCAGACTCATCGTGTTGTGGATAAACTGGATTTTCAGCCATAATTGAACAGATTTGTTGTGTAAATATAAGGTTGTACTGTCTGATGGAACCGTCTTATATTTGGACCTCATTTCCATTGGTTATTTTACAGAATATCAGGGTTTTTCATCAAGTAAAGGGTTAATTGTAGTGTTTCCTACGGGGATGAACAAACCATCATCTACAATTTTACAACGCATGGTGATGTGAACGACTATTGATCCATCGATTAACTATTAAAATAATCAATACATCACCGTTGACTAGAGGATCAGACTCTTATTCTGATCATTTTGATTTAATGTTGGAAAGCCTGTGTCATTTCAGTCTTGTCTTCAGACATTTTGAATTATTTGTTAATTTTCTTGATTGTTTTGTTTATTTTTGTACAAGTTTAATTGAATAGTTAAATTTTTTGGTCATTTTATTGATCATTATGCTCAGTTCCTTTTATAATTTTTAAATTTTGTTGATCATTTATTTAGTATATTGTTTTTGTTCATTTTTGTGCTAGTTTTTCATATTTTGATAATTTCTCTAATTTTTGGTCTTTCTGTTGATCATTGTGTTCAGTTTCTTTACAATTTTTCTGTTTTGTAGGTCATTTAGTACATTGTTTTTGTTCATTTTTGTTCATTACCTCCACCAAGGAGGTTATGTTTTTGTCGGCGTTGGTTTGTCTGTTTGTCTGTTTGTGTGCAAGATAACTCAAAAAGATATGGACAGATTTTGATGACAATTTCAGGAAATGTTGGTAGTGGCACAAGGAACAAATAAATTAAATTAAATTTTGGTGGTGATCGGGGGTGGGGGGTGGGGCACTGATCTGCCTTGGCGGAGGTCTGCACTCTACGAGTGCTTTTCTAGAAAAGACAGCACAGACCTCCGCCAAGGCAGATCAGTGCCCCCCCACCCCCACCCCCGATCACCACCAAAATTTAATCATTTGTTCCTTGTGCCAGTATCAACATTTCCTGAAATTTTCATCCAAATCCGGGGCACTGATCTGCCTTTGTGGAGGTCTGCGCTCTCCGAGTGCTTCTAGTTTTCTTGATTATTTTGTTTGGTTTTGTACTATTTTAATTGAATAGTTGAATTTTTTGGTCAATTTACTGATCATTGTGTTCAGTTTGATCATTTAATACATTGTTTTTGGTCATTTTTGTTCATTTTCTTGATTATTTCAGTTATTTTCTGCTTTGTTTTTTTTCATTAAATCAACAAAATAACATGTTCTTTCTTTTTCCAACATCACAACATGAAAATACCATACAGCTGTGTGAAGTCGATGTGTGTAGAATACTTTGTGTTTGATCAATGACATCATTGATCGTTGCTTCTGATCAGTTTATTTCATTTTTCGTACCATTGGACATTTGAGGACATTGCCTTTATGGTGTTTTTTTTTTTCATAATCATCTGTCATTAATCCTCAGTTAAAGTCCTCATTAGTTGCAGATCTCCAATGTACCATGAATAATGTCGTCTATATCTGCTGATAATATTCAGTCTGAGTGACCAGAGTCCAGTTGGTTCCTCTGTGATGGCACTGACAGTTGTGGAGGCTAATGAGGCGTCCGTCCCCGTGTCCGTCCCTGTGTCCGTCCCCGTGTCTGTCCCTGTGTCCGTCCCCGTGTCTGTCCCTGTGTCCATGCTGTGGGTCCCGGTCAAATGGACATCGCTGATGGAGGATTAATGTGAACACAGTGACAGCGTATTAATATCTGCCAGCCTTTAATCAGGACACAATGTCACAGGATTATTTTAAGACCTGGTGAGAAACGCTGGACGTCCTCGGCCTCTGGACGAACCGGGATGAGAGACGGACGCCCAGCGTCCAGTTGGGAAACCAGTTCATGATGTAATGAGCCTTCACTTCCCAGGATGGACCACTACCCAGATCTATCAGATCCTTTCTGTTATTCAGTAGTGATGACGTCAGCCCTTTTCTGTTCATTTTCTTCATTCATTTAATCATTAGTGTTGGTTACTTTCTTCAGTTTTTAGTGATTTTTGGTTTCTTTTAATCCTTTTCTTCATTTTTTTTGTTTTTAGTTCAGTTTGATTTACTGACACTGAGTCAAAATGAACAGTCAGTTCAATGTTTGTTCTTGTTTCACTTTTGTTCATTTCATTTCATTCATTTTTAGTGGTAGAATTAGAAAATACCAAGTAGATCTTAGACGTCAAACATGTACCTTTTCATATATTTAATTAAGGTTTAATCGTTAATGTTTGTCTTGATTAGTAAAGTGAATATATTTAGTGGTTATTCATTACTGGGTCCAAAACATAGTGAAAACATGAGTAAATAGTTGTGGTTCTGTCAGATGTTCTGTGTTCTGCTGTAAATGAACGTGTCCAGATGCACACAGACGTTCTGACATCACACAATGACTTTGTTACTCTAATTAGTCGTGTTTCCACGCCTTCTCCCGCTGTTGTCTTAAACATTACTGCGCTAATAAAGCGGACCGCCCACCCTCCATCTGCCGCCGCCCCCGCTCGCCGCAGAGGACGGACTGGGAATCTGCTGACCACGGCGTTCTGGACCAGGACGACCAATGAGGGACCAGGCCCAACGCCGGCATCCATTAATCACTATCCTCAGCCTCAGCAGCCAATAGGAAGACAGGAAACACAGACCGCCATGTTGTCTTGTTTAGTCCATCCTGTCGTCAGAATCAAGCAACACCTGTCCTGACCTGAAACACAAACGTAGACGGAGGGCGGACAGAACAGACACCAACGCCAGAACACTGCCTCTGATTGGTCAGAAGGGACCAATCAGAAGCAGCGTTCTGGGTTTTTTTAACTCAATGTGTGTCGTCGTATTAGTGTTTAATGTCCGATGTTAGATTTCAGAGAAGATCGTAATGATGAGTTTAAAAGTAGAAATAAACATAAAACATTCTTTATGCTTTTGTCTTGTAACATTTTCCTCATTACATATTTTACTTTTTTATCATTTTTTTAATCTTGATTATATCATGAATTTTATATTTTGCATCTTATTGTTTCATCCTGTTGACTTTTACATTTTTATCTCTGCGATTTTTACATTTCTATGTTGTTGCGTCTTTTTTTTTTCCATCTGTGACTTTTAAGTTGTGGTCCTACTTTTACCTTTTAATCAGATCGTGAGTTTTACATATTTATCTTGATGCAGTCTGTTTTCATCTTTTTGCATTTTTTATCTTTTTGTAACGTTGACCTTTTTATTTTGGTTGTGATTTATGCGTTTTTATTCTGTTGTGACTTGTATGTTTTTATTTTTTTGCTACTTTTACCTTTGTGCAGGTTTTAACTTTTCATCTTGTTGCAACTTTTCTGAATATTTCCAAACCACAGACACGTGTTTTCTTCAACCTTCCATTTGGACCAGAATCATTGTTTAATCCAGTGTTGGTCAAACTGTGGGTCGGGTCCCCTGGGGGGGCGTGAAGTCTTCCCAGGGGGGTCATGGGATCACCCCTGGGTGTTTTTTTGTTCTTCAGGTTGGAACGTATCAGGTGGAACTAATGTGTAATGGTTGGTGCACCCTGGACTCATTTTATGGATGGACACCAAACCAATCTACTGCCATGGTGATCTGTCACTAGACTAGACAAAGAGTTTAGGTTTGGACAATGAACAAGGACTGGACAGGAAAAGACACACAGGTTTGTGTTTTGGACCAGTTTGGACTTGAATGTTCTCAGATGTCCAATGGAAACAGACTCATGGACCCACTGATACTGGTCACATGTTCATCTGTGGAACCAACATGTGTTCGTTGGACTAAAAAAAGGAACTTAATTGTCATAGTTGGAGATAATTGTGCATTTCCTATTTTTATATGGACAAATATTGTCTCGGAGCAGTCTGGGTGAGTTTATTTGTATTATTCAAGTAAAAATCTAAGTTATTTTTAATTTAAACCAAAAAATATTCGAGGAAAAGCAAAAAGTATTGATACAATAATGATGTTTCTGTCAATAAAAGTTATTTCACCACTGTTATAATGTTGGGGTTGAGGGGGGACTGGAGGGCAGCGGGGGGGGGCAACAGAAAAAGACTGAGAACCACTGGTTTAACATAATGATTAGACATTAATCTGGTTAATTACTGATTGGAGGTTGTTTTTTATCGTGACCAGACGTCTGTTGGTATCATCCATCCATATCTATTGTCCGTTGTAGTTTCTGTTCATCTGTGTTTATGGTTTGACGTTCGTACATCGTCTTTATGTCGTATGTTTTCATTTGTGTTGAAGCTGTGATTGTTTAGGGCTCCGTTTTGTCTGCATTAAACCCTTCATATTAGCGTTTCCTTTCACTGCTCATGGTGTGCGTATGTGTGTGTGTGTGTGTGTGTGTGTGTGTGTGTGCGTGCGTGCTGTGTTGTCATGCGTGTTGTCATTACAGTGTGTCACTTCCATTGTTCCTCCTGTTGTCAGTGGTGTGGAAAAGCCTCCGCTCAAGTGTCAGTGTCGATAACGCTGTTTGAACAGGTGGAACGTTTCACTGTCACTGGGAGTGTGAAAAGACGGCGCTGAACAGATCAGGACTCGGCTCCGTGAACTAGGAGAAGGTTTGGATTTGGACTGGTTTTAGGAGTGGATGGGTTCTGGTTCTGCTGGGTTTTAGGCCCAGTCATCATGTGAAGGAGTCAGTTTAACATCAGCTGAACGTGTCATGGATCATCCATGACTTGACCAGGTTCAGATGGAGCTTCTGTTTATGTAATTGAGTCAATTTGACTCCTGATGGATGTTAATTAATCCCATTTATTCGACTTTACAGAATCTACTCCTTTAATCCTCAGTTTGGATTAAACTCTCAGTATCAGCAGATGAAGGAACCATGGGGGGGATCTGGTCCTTAAAACTAACTTTAATGGACTATTCTGACAGTCCAGACTAGTCAGAGTTTAGTGTCATTGTTTGAGATGCTTTTTAGGAACAGAGCTAATTATACATTTAGAACCTTTGAACTGATTGGTTCTGTTCCGTATGCATGTTTTTACTTTGGTGTTTTATGTGAAGGTTCAGTGTGGATGTTTGGATGAATTTTGTTCTCTTTTCTTTCTGTAATTTCTGCTGCTGCTGCTGTCTGGGCCATGACACTCGATAAAGGACAGTTCCAGTTTAAAGAAAGGTTCATAAAATACAGTACATACATAAATAGTATATACCTCATATATATTTGGACCCATCCTGGAACATAGTATTGTCGTCTTTTTCTGCGCTATTGCATCATACTTGTATTGTTCTGTTTATGGTTTGGTCTCACACTGTAGTTTTGTGAAAAAAAAAAAAAAAAAAAATTTATTCATTATTCTGTGTTTTTATTTATTCTGTAACACAAGAGCTGAGGTCAAGATGTAGTCAAATTCCTGGCCAGTAAAGCTGATTCTGGTTCTGGTTCTGGTTCTGATCAGTCAGTTTGAGGTTCAGGTCCAAGTTTGTTAATGAATTAATTCAGTCACATATTTGTTTCATGTATTAATTATTCTCTTAATTCAATCACGTCGTTGGGACAGAGAACTTACTGTGTTTGTAGTTTTGGACCAAACTAGAGGTTAGAGGATGACATCATAGTCTGTGGAAGAACTGATAGGCCTTTCCCACCATTTTGACCTTTAATGGACTGAAGAATTAATCTGTTATGTGAGAAAATAGTTCATACATTTATTAAGTAAGTAAGTAAAGTTTATTACCTCCGCCAAGGAGGTTATGTTTTCATTGGAGTTTGTCTGTCTGTTTAGCAAGATAACTCAAAAAATTAAATTAATTAAAATTAAAATTAATTTTGATGAAATTTTCAGGAAATGTTGATGCTGGCATAAGGGACAAATTATTACATTTTGGTGGTGATTGGGTGGGGTGGGGACTGATCTGCCTTGGCAGAGGTTTGCACTCTCCGAGTGCTTTTCTAGTTTATAAAGGACTTTTCACAGGTAAAAATCACAAACTGCTGTAAATAAAATGGGCGCAATAAAACAACATAAGAATAATTTCATAAAATAGATAAAAAGGATAAATCCATCAACCAAAAGCTTTCCTAAAAACATCTTGAGCTGCTTTTTAAAAGCGTTCATGGAGTTAACTGTGGCTCAGTTGGTAGAGTGGGTCGTCCTGTGACCGAAGACTCGGCGGTTCGAATCCAACTGTCCACATGTTGAAGTGTCCTTGGGCAAGACACTGAACCCTGAAGTGCTCCCAGTAGGGCCTGGCAGCGTCTTGCATGGCAGCAGCCGCCTACTGGTGTATGAATGTGTGTGTGAACGTGAGGAATTGTAAAACGCTTTGGGCAAATGAAGGTGTAGAAATTGTGCTATATAAGTTCAGTCCATTTACCATTTACCAACCACACAGAGGGACAGGGGCTGGTCATTCCACAGTCTGAATAGGATCATCGACTGAAGTCACATTGAAAGATGTCAGATACGCATCAGATTTCAGACCTAATATGAAAGTGTCCTGGGTCTGGTTTATGTTGTTCAGACTGTCATAAAAAAAAATCAGATGAGTCACATATGGGTCAAAACCTCAGATTTGGGTCATTGCTCCCCGCACTATGAACGTAGAGTTAGTCATCTTGTGACATTTTCATCTTGTTGCGTCTGTTTTTTTATGTCTCTTAATCAGCTCTTTTATTATAATATTTATTTTAATATAAACATTGGCCCTAACTTTAGCCCAGATCCCTGTATTCATGTTAAATCCACCTGGGCCAGATTCAGGAATCCTCCCCGACTCCTCCACATGTTGTAAAGTCGTGTGTGTAATTCTGCTGATGTGAGTGTTTTTGTTCTGTTCAACTCCCACTTCAGTCTTTTCAGAGACACAAGTCGTTTGTATTGAGATGAAAAGGCCTCGGCGCCGTTCACCGTTCTGCAGCCAAACGTTCCATTATTCATCATTTGTTGAGCGTAACGGCATATTTCCCAGAGCGGCTCGTCGACGCTACATTTTGCATTTACATGACACGACACAATCCGCCAGTGTCTCGTCAACGCTCGCTGTTAAAGGCGGTGACGTGACGGAATGATCCGGTTCTGACTCCGACCCGTCGCTTTGGCAGGAAATCTGACGGAGGAGGTGTTCTTATGAATGTTTCAGTCCACATTTGGCTCATGCATGCATTACTGTCATTAACCTGCATTTGGCCCAGGCACAAGCACAAACTCCTCTATTTCTGGGTTCTGTCTCGTCCCCTGTGGTCCGATCTGGTCTGGCTTCGGGCTAATCTTGACGTGGCCCACATTTTCTTCTAGTTTTTACTCCTTCACTGTAAATGACACAGATGTAAACCAGTGCAGTAAACCTCCAGGTTCAGATCCAGATCCATGGATCCAGTTCATGATGAAGCTCTGTTTCATCTGAACTGAAGTGAAGGTGAAACTCAGCGTGTCATCGGTCTGTTCTGTGTGATGGGTGGGGTTTTGTGACGACTCGTGGGGTTTTCATATGATCGCAGCCCTGAAGAACAAGAAAAAACCATTTAGGTCAAAGTCCAGGCCTGGTGTTCTGTGGATGAGGGTGTAGGGAGGAGGAGGAGGAGGAGGAGGAGGAAGAGGAGGAGGAGGAAGAGGAGGAGGAGGAAGAGGAGGATGATGATGACGATGGTGGTGTCACATGAGGTCAGTCACCTCCAACAGAATCAATGGATCAGATGGATATTTTCTGTACAAAGAACCAGGTTTCAGTGTGGACCATTAAACCAAATGATGATTAATGGGACCACGTTATATCAGGACAATATTTTAGACGTAGACTTCGACTTTATTTGTCCCAGAAGGGATGTTTGTTTCCATGTGACTTAGGGCTGCACGATTAATCGATTTTAAATCGAAATCGGATTTTTTAATTAGGACGATTTTTAAAAACGGGAAATCGTAAAATCGATTTCATCTGTCTCGTGCCTGCGGGCCGCGCGCTTACGGGCTCCCGTAGGCTCCTCCTCCTCTCAGTGACAGATGTCTGTCACAGAAGTCCGTGTAATGACCGGACGTTAAATCTGTTCATGAGCCCGCAGTACTTGCAGCAATGTAAGCCGTGGCTTCACGCACGGATCCCGCAACTGAAATAGAACTGCATGCGGATCACTCATCTTCCGTTGTCCCGGATCCGTACCGTACTGTCTTCTTCCGAACTGGGTCCGGGTCTCGGGGTCAGCAGCCTCAGCAGAGGAGCCCACACAGCCCTGTGCCCACACACATCCACCAGCTCCAGTGACAGAATCCCTCCAGCGTGTCCTGGGTCGGTCTGTTCCACGCACGGATCCCCCAGTTTAAACAGAACCACATGTGGATCACTCATAATAACGTGGTCCACGCACACACACACGCACGACTGATGCCTGTCGCTGACTTACATTGGTATCACTTCTGTGGGCCCAGATACCCAGAGGAAAAAAATAAAAATAAAATAAATAAATTATATATATATATATATATATATATATATATATATATATATATATATATATATATATATATATATATATATTTAGTCCTCTTACTTGCTAAATTTTTCATTCACAAATGTAAGTTCTGTAACACAAAACCAAATATTATTTATTTTTTTAAAGATGTTGAACTTTATTTAAAGCTGTTCGATAAATCTGGAAACAAAAAGGCTGGTATAAAAAAGGTATAAAAAACATAAGTATTTGCTCTGATTTGGACATTGTATTATAGTGTATTCCCCCTGGCAAACTTGTGTTATTTTCTTGTTGTATACATTGGGTGTATACTCTACTTCATTCAATAAAAATTTAATTAAGAACAAATAAACTTCTGTGGGTTCATCACGTGATACCATCACAGATTTGAGGTCAGAGCAGTGCCTTGCATTGTGGGCTGCTCACGAAAACGACGTGCTGACTTCTGTTGTCTTTTGTAGTTTTACGCAAAAATCGAAATCAAAATCGAAAATCGAGTTTTTAGAGGAAAAAATCGGGATTTTTTTTTTTGCCAAAATCGTGCAGCCCTAATGTGACTGTACTAGGATGTAACAATATGAAAATGTCATAACACAGTTATTGTGACCAAAATTATCATGGTTATCATTATTATTGTGGTATTATTGAAATTGTGCTCAGAATGGTCAGAAAGTAGTTATACACACACTGAAATAATTTCACCAAGTTATATTTAAAAAACAAATAAACAAATAAAATAATTGGCACAATGTACCTTCTGTTGGCAGAAACATTCAAATATTAACCCTTAGAGGTCTGAGCCTATTTTGTCTGTTTTTCAGTACTTTAGATTTTGCCTTTATATACTATATAAACAAATGTTTACTATACCCATGTTTGGTATCTTTTTTTCAGCACAACTTCATCTATATCATCTGCCTATTATTTTTTCACTTTAACCTACTATAAAAACATAAATGGCCAGAAAACACACAAAAAAATATATAATATCCGCTTTGAAAAACGTATATACACTCAACAAAAATATAAACGCACCGCTTTTGTTTTTGCTCCCATTTTTCATGAGCTGAACTCAAAGATCTAAAACTTTTTCTATGTACACAAAAAGCCTATTTCTCTCAAATATTGTTCATAAATTTGTCTAAATCTGTGTTAGTGAGCACTTCTCCTTTGTCCTTTGCTGAGATAATCCATCCTCCTCACAGGTTAGATTAGACAGCAGGATTATTGCACAGGTGTGACTTAGGCTGGCCACAATAAAAGGCCACTCTAAAATGTGCAGTCTTACTGTATTGGGTGGTCCAGGGGGGGTCAGAAAACCAGTCAGTATTTGGTGTGACCACCATTTTCCTCGCACAGTCTTCTTCATGAATTCTCTGAAACAGCTTTGGAGATGGCTTATGGTAGAGAAATGAACATTCAATTCACAGGCAAAAGCTCTGGTGGAGATTCCTGAAGTCAGCATGCCAATTGCATATTCCCTCAAAACTTGTGACATCTGTGGTATTGTGCTGTGTGATAAAACTGCACATTTTGGAGTGGCCTTTTATTGTGGCCAGCCTAAGTCACACCTGTGCAATAATCATGCTGTCTAATCAGCATCTTGATATGCCACACCTGTGAGGTGGATGGATTATCTCAGCAAAGAAGAAGTGTTCACTAACACAAATTTAGACAGATTTGTGAACAATATTTGAGAGAAATAAACCTTGTGTGTACACAGAAAAAGTTTTAGATCTTTGAGTTCGGCTCATGACAAATGGGAGCAAAAACAAAAGTGGTGCGTTTATATTTTTGTTGAGTGTAATTTATTGCATAAATAACACACAGATGCTTAACGAACCTTTTCAAAGACTTTAAAAGTGAATATTGGTTCCAAATATTAGGTATAGAGAATCAAAATTGTAATAAATTAAAATTATACTCAAATATTTGACATAAAAGCAGATCTTTACATGGGGTTTTTTCCCCTAAATGTGCGGTAATCAAACACGGTTATCATGATAATTAGAATTTAAACGGTTATACTAACCTTCGGCAAAACACGGTTTATCGTTATACCAGTAATCGTTACATCCCTAATTCTATTTATATTTTTGTGTTGTGGTTGTCTGGATGCATATTTGACATCTTTAATAAGTAACACAAGGTATGAAATCAGAGATATGTTTGTATCTGGATACATCTTGAAACGTGTCTTTTACATTGTATTTGTTGAATCTTTTACATCGTTGTTTGTTTTTTCTTGATAAATCATTAACAAATGATAAACTCAGGAAATTACAGCTGTTATTATCTGTTTTTACATGTTGGAATATCGTTTTTCTCATGTTTTGTCTTGTTACATCTTTTTTGTTATTTCTAAGAAGAATTCACAATTAGACTGACACTGTTTTTTCTGTCTGGTTTTATGTTTGGATGTAGTTTATATAGTTTCCTTCTTTTCCATCTTTAATATTGTCTTTGTCTTGTTACATCTTACTGTGTCCTTAAATTATTACATTTATTATTAATGTTAAATCTAAAATAAGTCAATATTAATGCAGGATTAAAATAATCCTTTGAAAACATTAACTCTATTTATATTATAAATGAACCGTGTCGTCTGATAGGATCATGATTCCATTTTTGCCGCATCGTTCAGTTCGTCCGTGATTCCTTGTCTCCTGTGTCCGATAGTTTTTTTTTGGTCTTTTTGTCCGAACCTGACGCCTGTTGAGCCTGATGTTCAGGGACTAAACACAGTAAAAATGGAAAGTGTTTGACCTACTGCTTTTGTCTCTGACATTAGAATCACCTGAGAGGAAACCGAGCTGCTGTTCAAGGACGAGCGGAGCAGTGTTTCCACTGTGCCCTCAGGTGTTCAGGTTCACGAAGAAAACTGCTGATTTCAGCTTTTTAGTTGGTGTTGTTTGCTCGGAGAAACAGTGGAAAGATGAAGCTGGAGTTTTTCTCTGGCTGCTTCAGTTCCTTCGACCTCAGATACAGAGTGGAAGTGGATCCAGTGTTGAACACGTGAATCCATCCCTCTTGTCTCATTTGCAGACTTGGTGATGCTGTAAGAGCTTGGATGTGATGTTGGTACATGTGAACATTTAGCTCAACATCTGCCCTTGCTTCTGTCGTTTCCTTCACCACCATCTGTTAGTCATTGGCTGGAAGTACCGACCAAGATATGCATCGATCTTGTTATAAACCCATAATGAAGCCGCGCCTCTCAAACCCTCATCAGCCTTATTTAGTCGTATGCTCCACATAGTTCCAGAACTAATCCAGCCCTACATACCCCATGGTGGGAGTTTAGAACCACAGAACAGGCGACACACAATTTAGGTCAGCAATATGATTATTTTTATATCTGAACTGAATGTGCCATGTTTCGGGGTCATTTTGAGGAATATAAACTGCTTTTTTTTTCCATCTTTGAAATGAGAAAGTCTTGGCGACGGCGTGTTAACAGTTTCCTGTGTTTGTGTTTCTGTTCAGGTCCGACTCTTCCAGCTGTCGCTCGGCATTGGAGGAACGCCGTCACAAAACAACGGCTCTGCGGCGCCTCACGCTCGGCCTTGACGTCCAAATGTGGAGTGTCGTTCCAGTCGCCCTCTGTGAGTTATGACGACGGCTGCTTCATTAACTCAGGAAAGAGGCTCCTCCTCCGCTCAACACGGAGCAAATCCCATGATGTAATGAGGAAGGGTCCTCAACGTCTGCTCTTCAGATCTGCCGGCAGGATATGAGTATTTTGAGCCCTGTAACGGACAACAAATCAAACCTTGTGGGAATTGTGGGAGGCCCAGAAGAATACAGAGCCATGCAGTCGGAGGAGCTGTTCAGTAGGAAGCTCAAAGCCCTGAACGGAGGTGTGGGACCGCCCACCTCCAACATGCAGGGCAAATCTGACAGCAAAACCAACGGCACGCCAGCCATGCCCAAGATGGGTGTCAGGGCCAGGGTGACGGAGTGGCCGCCGAGGAAGGACGGCTGGGACGGGAGGCCTTCACCAAACTACCAGAGCGTGATTCCCGTCTTTCAGAACGGCCAACAGGACCACACTGTGGAGATACTGGAGCAGGGGGAGACAGTCTGTGTGGATGTGGACTACTCTGACAAATACACCCTGAGTGAACTCCTCTGCCACTCCCCGCTGAAGGGGCTCCACCCGATTCGCCAGCGCAGCAACAGTGATGTCACCATAAGTGACATCGACTCTGAGGACATAATGGACCAGAATGCCGTCAACCCAAACACGGGGGCATCGTTGCACCGGGAGTATGGCAGCACGTCCTCCATCGACCGCCAGGGTCTGAGCGGGGACGGGTTTTTTACAATGCTTCGAGGATACCGAGTCGATACCCTGGACCACCGTAGCATCCCACCGCTAGGTTTCCCAGAGTTGTTGCGCTGTGACGCCGCCTTGTCTCCTAGTTTGCAGACTGCCGCCCAAATCGCCAGGGGGGAGATAGTCCACATTCCAGGATATGATTATATAGACAACTCACTGCTGTACAGTCGCGAACGGGAGAAGTCCTTCATGAGACGACTAAAATCAGAGTCATCTGAAACATCTCTATTTAGGAAATTACGGACCATAAAGAGCGAGAGTGACGCGCTACGTCTTTCCATCGAAGACGACCGACGACCGCTCAGTTTTCAGAAATGCTTCGCTCACTACGACGTCCAGAGCGTCCTTTTCAACATCAGCGAGGCGGTGGCGAGCAGAGCTAACCTCAGCCAGAGGAAGAACATGACTACTGGGGCCTCGGCAGCCTCGGCCGGAGTAGGACCTGGCGCGGGACCTGGTGCTGGTACTTGTGGTGCTCCTGGACCTGCACCTGGAAGTGGGCCGGACAGTGGTGCAGCAGGATGTAGCGGCGGAAACGCCCCCATGTTTGAGTCTCCTCTCGGCAGCCGGGAGGACCTGAACCCCAAGGAGAACCTGGACGTCGATGAGGGCGACGGAAAAAGCAACAGCTTGGTGCTGAGCTGTCCACACTTCAGAAACGAGATCGGCGGCGAAGGTGAGAGGAAAATCTCGTTGTCCAGAGCGAACAGTGCCAACTACAGCGGCGTTTCAGAGAGCTGCTCCTTCGAGTCGTCTCTAAGTTCCCACTGCACCAACGCAGGAGTGTCAGTGCTGGAGGTTCCTCGGGAAAACCAGCCCATCCACAGGGAGAAGGTCAAACGCTACATCATCGAACACATCGACCTCGGAGCCTACTACTACCACAAGTATTTCTACGGGAAAGGTAAGCGATGCCAACGGGTAACGTGTCTGATTTCAGTTTTCAGAGATGGTGTCGGTGATATCAGCAGGATGTGAACGATGCTGCTGAGGATTAGAAACGTTTCCAGGCCAAATCCATTTCCTTGAATGGAGACAGTGCTGGATGTTTTGTGAGGGTGAGTTCCCAAGCGGAGCTGCTCGTAGGGTCAGATATCTCGACGGCCCAGTTTATTTCTGTAGAACCAGAGGAGTGGAGGCCTGAACAAAAGGCGAGTTGTACTGAGTTCGAGGGTGTTGGTTTCACTTCCTCAGACAAGCAGCGGTCGCATCCCGCTGATACGGCCCTGAACGCCGCTGAAGCTCTGACTCATCATGTCAGAAGAGCGAGGTTAGCGGGAGGGTGTCCTGCAGCTGTTCAGGGTGGGGGCGCCGGGGTGGGGGTGTACAGGGTCAGCAGAACCAGGCCGAGGTCCAGGCGTTTCTCATTAAAACACCTACGGTGACCTCGACCATCACATGATCCACGTCTGGTTTTCCCACTGTCTGCTCTCAGCAGATTGAGTTACACAATCCCCCCGAAACCCACCCCCTACCCCCCCAGATAACAGCTGCTTCACCTTTCACACCCAGAGATGCCTCGACCTCCATGAATCCTCCATTAAAACACGCCTCAGTGCAACTGTTGGGCCTCGGGTCCAGGTTTATGAGCTCAGGCTGGAACTGGTACCACAAACGCCCCACCACTGTCATCTCCAGTGTCACAGTGAAACTCCTCCTGTTTACAGGGTTTATTGTGTTTCCATTCTCAGATAAACATTTGAATGAACATGGTTTTACCTCCTTTAAACCACAGTAAAGAGTTTAATTTTTATTACAACTAAAATCAGCCTCTAAACACAGACACAAAATTCTGAGCTGAAGCCAGTAGTGACGATACTTAAATAAATCTTAATTATAGATATAAAATCTTCTAATGGTTTTTTGGTCTCTTGATGGTTCATGCTCTGGTTTCTTGGTCCGTTACTGGTTCATGCTCTGGTTTCTTGGTCTGTTACTGGTTCATGCTCTGGTTTCTTGGTCTGTTAACGGTTCATGCTCTGGTTTTTTGGTCTGTTACTGGTTCATGCTCTGGTTTTTTGGTCTGTTACTGGTTCATGCTCTGGTTTCTTGGTCTGTTAACGGTTCATGCTCTGGTTTTTTGGTCTGTTACTGGTTCATGCTCTGGTTTTTTGGTCTGTTACTGGTTCATGCTCTGGTTTTTTGGTCTGTTACCGGTTCATGCTCTGGTTTCTTGGTCTGTTAACGGTTCATGCTCTGGTTTTTTGGTCTGTTACTGGTTCATGCTCTGGTTTTTTGGTCTGTTAACGGTTCATGCTCTGGTTTCTTGGTCTGTGGATCTGCCGTCTAACTGAACCTTGGCTGTCCTGTCGTGGTTCAGATGCTCTTCTTTTCCACTCCATGTCTTTTCACAGTCTGTGCACATCGCGCTCTCGCTTTCACCAGGAGGTGTTTTATTGAAGAGACAATCTGCTCGTCACCTCTGGTCGCCACGCCAACGCACACTGCCATGACCGCGTGTCACCACTTTAGGACAAGCTTTTATCAACCTCAGCCCAACATTGATCCCATTGATCGCCTGGAGCTTGGTGTTCTTTTGCGGCGGCAGTGGCTTCGTCCCCAGGCGCCGCTAATGGACACGGCGTTCCCTTCACACCCGCCGGTTGAGCCTCGTACAGCGGGTCATGGACGGAGCAACGGAGGCCCAAGGGTCAAACATGTGGTCACTGCTAAAAAAATAAATGTCACGTCCTGGTTTTAGAGGCAGATTAATGAAATAGGACAGAAACGCAGGGTTTTTTATGGGTTTAATTTATTAATAAAAGAAACTAAAAGTGACCATGTCATCAGCAGGAGTGATTTAGTTTGATCTAGTTGTTATTTTTGGGTCCTAAACCATATTTGTTAATTTTATTTATGGCCTAAATGTTGTGGAAATCAGTTGATGTTCCAGTTTTCACAACATTTTAATGAAATACATAAATTGAAACTGATCTTCTTGCTTCTTTAAGAAAATGAAAATGACCTTAAACATCCGATAACTGTTTGGATGTTTGTTTGTTTATTTGTTTATTTCAAATTTTGCATTAAAACCAAACAACAAGAGAACTGTATAAAAAGGAAGTTAAACATTTGAAAAGGAGCAGGTCGAAGTTTAACTTATAATCTCCCCTGTAATATCCCCCTTACTCCATCTTTCACCTACTCTAAATTCCTCTGTCAGATTCCATAAGTCAAAACTCCTACACATATCAGACTAAATTCTGACTGAGAATAAAACACAAAATTGCTGAACATATCAAGGATAGACTGTCCATTTGGCAGCAGCATTTCACATTAATCTATTATTAAACTGTTATTCATCAGATAATTGTATTAATCAGATCTGATTGATTTTTCATGCACCTCACAAATACGATAATCCATAAACCCTGGTTTAGACGTTTCAGTCCATCATTGGATTTATTTCAGAGGTCGTACATTTGTAGTGTCGGTAGAATCAAATTTCCTGTTATTGTCTTCAGCTCATGTTGTTTTACTGATTTACTCATTGTTTTACTCATTTTATTCATGATTATATTTAATGTTTGTTCGGTTTTGTTCTTTTTTATTTATTTATTTTTTTAAACTTTTGTTCAGTTTTCTTTTGTTTGAGTCTAGTGACGTAGAATCCAACTTCCTGTTATTGTCTTCTTCATCACTTCTGTTTTCTACGTTTTAATAGTTTTTCCACATGTTCAGATGTAACAGAACTAAATAAATCAGATTCACCTGTTTACATGCATGAAGACATGGGAGGACTGGGACAAATCCAGGTGTGTTAATCTGATTTATTGTAATCAGATTGTTGCTGTTATCTGATCAAACAGACCAGATTAGACTGTTTACATGATCAATAATAACCAAATACTGATCAGAGTATTAGTGTGGATATAAACGGGCTCAGTGATGTTACTTGTGGTTTTTTATTTGTCCTTTATGGTCTGATCTAAAATCCAGAGGTCGAACATTCAACGCTTTGATCATTTTTGTTCATCAACCAAATGTTCACAAATGAAATAAAGTAAAACAACTGAGAATAAACAAACTAAACCCTGGAAACAGGAGGACGCTGCTGCTCCAAACACTAACCTCTGTTCAAACTCGGTAAAAGTCTGTAAACTGTAGAACTTTGATTTTTCTGAGGCATCTTGTCAGCGATTGACAGGAGACGTTATTCAAGCCGACAAACAAACTCGTCCGTGACAGCCTTTGGCAAAACGAATGTTCCCACCGGTGACACGGAGTGAAAACGCACTGACCTTATGACCTTATGTCCCTAAGGAGTCATGCACTGGTTGGATTGGATTTTATTCCATACAGATCTGAACTGTGATTGGCTGTTTCTATCAAACAGACGACCACCGGTGCATTTCACAGATTTTAATAGAACAGTTGGATTCAGGTTCAATATTGAGTTGAACGTCACATTAAACCATAACTAGCTGTTTTTGATTCACCTTGGACTAATGTGAATCAGATCCAACATGTTTTATTTATTCACATGTTGAGTTTATTTATTTTGTTGATTTGTTTTTTTTTTTATTATTATTTGTTTTGTTGGTTTTATTCATTTTCTTGATTATTTTTTTCATTTGGTTTGATTATTTTGGTTTATTTTTTTTACTATTTTTGTCGGTTACTTTGTCCATTTTGTTTATTTTTTCTTATTTTGTTCATTTATTTTCCTTTTGTTTATTTTTTGTTATTTTTGTTGATTATTTGTATTTTGTTTTATTATTGTGTTCATTGTTTTGATTATTTTGACAATTTATTTACTTTTCATTGATTGATTATTGTTTATTATGAATTATTTTGGTTTATTTTTCTTATTTGTTTTGATTTATGTTTGAAAATTTTGCACATTGTTTAATTATTTGATCATTTAGTTTCATTTTGTTTATTTGTGTGGATTATTTCATTTGTTTTTTATTACTCCATTCATAGTTTGTCGATTTGTTCATTTTTTCTTTGGTTTATTTCTAATTTTGCTTATTTCCATATAAAGTTGTCTTCACTTTCATTCACGCTGGGTTTTGTTTGTATCCTATGGATCATAAAATATCCAGGTTTTAGCATAAATATCTCATATTTTCATAAATTCTGCAGCTGAATCAACATCTGATCTCATACTTAAACATGATGTTTATTATATTTGTGTGAATAAATTCTAGTTTATTTTGATAAAATGATCAGATTAAATCCATTAAATCACTGTTAATCATCATGTAAAACGTGGTTGTCGTGAGGCTTTAACTCGTATTTATTCCATCATATAAAAGGCTCCGGGGGTCAATGGTGATTATGTGTGTGTGTGTGTGTGTGGGGGGGGGGGGGGGGGGGGGGTCGAGGGCAATGGGGGGGTCTGAAACCGATTCATCAGGATTAGACCCAGAGGTAGAACTGGGATTTAAAGAGTTAAATAACACACGCTCTGACCGACACCGACCAATCATTGACCCAGATTCTCCTCAACACGCCATCCTGCTGCTCATGACACTCAGGTTACGTCCATATGTCCACGTATGCTTTAATCCGGCCGCCGCGGCGTGGAGGGTCACATGACCCCACAGAAACACGAGATGGATATGACAGTGATGCATTCTGGGTAGTTTTAGATGAAGTCTGTGTTCTTTAATCTGTGTTTTTCTGTTGTTTGTTGTGAATCTGATCTGACTGTGTGTTGTTATTCTCCTGATGGTTTTTCACCTCCGTGCATTTCAGAGCATTTCACTGAAACACCATCGTCAAATCACCAGGCTTTACACCAAGAACCGTTCAAAGACGAACAGCGACAGAGCCTGTTCTGTTTTTTACTTTTTTTACTTCAACAAATCACATGTTCACATCCAATGAATATTTTAAAACTGTTTTGAAGACACACCTGTTTGCACTTACCTTTAATACACATGTGTTACTTCTATTTATTTCATCTGCCACTTGTCTTATAGATGTTTGTATCCATGTCAGTATATTTTATTATGACCCCGCCCCTCGAAGGGGAGGCAAGGGGTTTTGTTTTTGGTTCGGTTTGTGTTTGTTTACACTGTAGCAGCCAAACTATGTGTTGAATTCATATCAAATGGGGTTTATAGTTTACCAGTGACCCAGAATAAATGTCATTACATTTTGGTAAAAGTAGGTCAAAGTTCAAATTTTTTATGAATTTTTTAAAATCTTTTTTTTCCTCCCATTTACTTATAATGGGTGAAATTTCAAATGTCTATAAAAACATAACTTTTGTTTCAATTTACTTCAACCTTGGCACATATATAGAGGTAATTAATTTGACATCAGCACACATACAGACATGATGAATATCAGCTGGATCCATGACAAAATAAGCTACAGTACGTGCGAGGGGCGGGGTTTGTTGTGACTGGCACCACCTGTCTGTCCTGTTTTACCCTGTTATGTGTTTTATTTCTATCTTTGTACAGTGTTTTGGGCAGGTGGCATTTGTGGTTTTGAATGTGGTATTGACCTTGATCTTGACCTCGACCTGAGTTCCTGTTGGGTTTGTTCTGACCCGTGTCTCCTCTTCCTCCAGAACATCAGAACTACTTCGGCGTGGACGAGAACCTGGGCCCAGTGGCGGTCAGCATCCGCAGGGAGAAGCTGGATGACGGGAAGGACAAAGAAGGGATGCAGTACAACCACAGGGTGACCTTCAGAACCAGCCAGGTACGGAACCGGGCCCAGATCCACTCAGGACGGTCTGGTCATTGTTCACCTCCATCCAGTCGTGTCACGGTTACTCAGTCAGACAGAACCTGAACGCCTCAGTGACCCTGAAAACGCGCTTCCTCCTCCGCTGCTGCCTTTTCCGAAGTGTCGCTGATCCCTCTGACTCACTTTTCGTGCGTGTTCATATGCACATGCACACACATGATTAATCCAGGAAATGGGATGCGGCCTCTCGCTGTCCCTCGTGGTGCAGCAGAGTCTCTCTGATTGATGCCGGGTGGTCTCATCCTTTGAATAATTCAGGTGCAACAGATGCGACAGGCAGAGAAATGTCAGTGATATCCGGCGCCGGTCTGATGTGAAGACCCGCCCCCACTGCCCCCCCCCCCCCCAAATCTGGGTCACGCAGCAGGTTCAGCTTCAAAACGCCACTGTGTCTGTTCACATGTACAACTGTCACTCAGACCGCCACTTCCTGTTCGCGATGAGACCGCCGTCCACTGCTGACAGCCACAGGCCTAGTGGATGGAGGCGGGGTTTTTATGGGCTAATGTGGCGTTCCAAGCAGCATGCTGTTACAGAGCTTAGGTCACAGTTCACAAACATTAAACGTTATTCTGTCCTCTGCAAGAAATTCATTCTTACTCTGAGGGCTACGAGAAAAAAAGACAGATTGTCGACGCATCATCTCCTGTCCTACAACTGTTGGTGGTTGGCCAGAAATTTGAAGTGGGTGTGGCTGAAAAAGGTTAAAAGTTAACTTCCTTTATTACCCCTGTAGGGAAATTTGGTCTGCATTTTACCCATAATACAGTACTTAGCATTAGCATTAGCTTTAGCGTTGGCATCAGTGAGGTGGCATTGAAGACACTCCAGATCTTCATCAGTACTGACAGGAGAATGAACTCTTCTAAACCTGTTTTTTCAGAATAAACAGGAGTAAAATCAAGTAAAACGATAAAACACTGAAACATTCGTACGTTTTAATGAGAAACAAACATTTACATCATCCCACTATATAATGCACGTTCTGTGTCCGTCCAATCGTTGTTGCAGCACAGGAGGGAATTTGTACGGATTTTCTTCAGCCTTCACAGGCCCGATCGCCGCCAAATTCACCAAATGAATAGAAACATTACCTGACTATCTACTAGGCACAATTTTATGTCCGTATTCAAATGTTGTGAGGCATGCTGGGCGATTTTAGCCTCTCATGCTATCGTACAATGGCTCCTCAGGTGCAATGCCGCTAGTTAGAATAATTACAGTGAAATTAAATGTCTCAAACTGTCCGTCTGTCCTGGTACTGACCCAACCGTCTGTGTGTCCTTCAGCTGACCACACTGAGAGGCGCCATCCTCGAGGACGCCATCCCATCCACGGCTCGCCATGGGACGGCCCGCGGCCTCCCGCTGAAGGAGGTTCTGGAGTACGTGATCCCTGAACTCAACATCCAGTGTCTGAGACTCGCCCTCAACTCACCCAAAGTCCCAGAGCAGCTGCTGAAGCTGGACGAACAGGGGGTGAGTCACGTGACCCCCGCTGCCGTTATTGAAACACCAGTGATGATGATGATGATGATGGTTTTATGTTATGGGTTTAAAATGGATGCGTTAGTGTGGACGTGATGTCGGTATCTGAGTTGGTTTAAGAGCTGGCCGTCGGAAAATGCCACATGACAGGGTTCAGCGAATTAGGGAGGATAATGAGGTCTTTAAACTAAACCAGGGTCAAAGGTTAAACAGTCCCATGAGCTTTGATAAAGATGAACCGAGACTCCATCTGATAATAGACTCAGATGGAATCGGTTGTTTCAGCTTTAACAGTGAAGACTTGGACAACGATAATGATGTTGATGATGGTGATGAAGACGATGATGGTGATGGGACTCAAAGTGAAGTTGCAGCCCCGCCTCCTTCCACCTGAGCAAACTGATGGTATACTCCGGTCTGATGGCGGTGGTTGTCAGGTCTCATTATCTGTGTTGGATGATGGTGTTGGATGGATTTTCATTTCTTATGGCGTTAAATTTGAAACGGGGGAGGAGCCAACAGGACAAGGCCTCGGTCTCTATTAGTGGAATTAGATTAATGAAGATGATGGAGGACTGACTCTGAGGACAGGATGGACTGACTCTGGAGGACATGTTCAGGACTCCAAGGTCCCACATGGACCAGAGTTAGACCTGGAACATGTTCAGATCATGAACAAGGTGAAAGAAATCTGGTGGTTATTTGTGGATTTATTAATAAAAGAAAAGATAAAAATGGTTCAGAGAGCTTAAGTCCCGCCCCCTCAGGGTCATGTGAATTAATAAATGATGTAAAAGATCAAATAAGACAAATGTGAAAAGATAAAAGTATGAAGAACAAGATGAAAAAATGACAAAATATGAAACACAATAAAACTAATGTCGAACTGAGCCAACTAAAGTCCAACAGAGTCCGGTCTCTATCATGTGGTCTGGTTCTGGTCCGCTCTCTTTCATGTGGTCTGGTTCTGGTCCGGTCTCTTTCATGTGGTCTGGTTCTAGTCCTGGTCCTGGTCCGGTGTCTTTCATCTGGACCGTGTTGTTTTGTTTTGTGTTGTGTTTTTGTGGGCGTGGCGTCTCCTGCAGGAGCTCCGCCTCCTCCTCATCTGATGGAAAAGCAGACTGAGTGTGTTTTCCATCACGGCGACCGTCTGGGAAACACGTCAGGCTGTCGACCGTAGATGAGATTGTAGGTGATAGAATTCATAAATGATGCATTTTCAAAGAAAAAGCCAAACTGTTGCTTCTAATGTCGCTCTAAAAACAGAAACTGACAGAATTAATGTTATCAGCGGAGACAGATTCAGAACAAAAACTGAGGTTTAAAATAAAAGTTTTGACGGAGGTGAAGTTCTGGTCCAACCTGGAGGATCCTGATGGACTGACTGGAAGTAACTGGAATAATAGAGTCGACATCAGGGAGGCAGGCAGGTGATTTACCTCCTGTTAAACCAGGGGTGTCAAACATACGGCCCCCAGAAATGCAAAAATGACACTGAACATATTAACAATCAGTGATGTTAAAATCATGTTAGTTCAGGTTCCACATTCAGACCAATCTGATCTGAAGTGGATCAGAACCAATAAAATAATAACAGAATAATCTATAAATAATGACAAATACAATTTTTTCCTCATTGTTTTAGTGCAAAAAATTTAAATGACATGAAAATGTTAATATTTACAAAAGATCCTTTGATTAAAAAATGTGAATAAACTGAACAAATCTGAACAAACTGAACTGTCTTCATATAAATGAGTTTAATTGGACCAATATTCTGTCTGTTATTAAATGTTTTGTGTATTTGTAGATCCACTGTATCTGTACCTTATAATGAACAAGTATAAATGACAAACTGAGGCTGAATATTGGTAAAATTACACTGATTTTTCTTCCATGTCAGGTTGTTCATTATGTCATTTTACTTTTTTCACTCTAAAACATGCAGAAAAGTTTGGGGTTGTCGGTTATTGTGTTATTATTCTACTGGTCTGGCCCGTTTTCGATCATACTGGGCTGAATGTGGAACCTGTTGGACCCTCCCCCCCCCTTTCCCTGTGTTAATGGAGTCACATGCACAGACAGTGGAATAGCTCTTTTTTCCATATTTTCTTCGAGTCAGTGAATGTTGCTGGAGGTGGCGTGCTTCCTGTCATTGGTGTGTGCGCATCTTCGTGGTCGTTCACATGGCGACGCTTTCTGTTGTGTGAGGTCACGGTGTCCCTCAGGTACATCTTCACATCTCCGGGGGAAACGTGTCCTCGTTTCTTTGCCACTCGTTTAGTGTGTTTCCATTTGTTTCGTGCCCAAGAAGTAAAAGCAGGACTTTAGGGTCGGTGTGAAGAAACAGCTGAGGTAAAAAATTTATTTATTTATTTATTTATTTATTTATTTATTTATTTATTTATTTATTTATTTTTCTGTCACATTGTGTTGATCTTTTTTAATGATTTTTTTAAATCATTTTTTTAAAGAAGGTTTTGTACAGAAAAAAAAATAGCAAGAACTATCAAATAAAATACAATAACAATATACAGGGAAATACAGTTTCACAAAGAAAAGAAAATATACAAATATATAAAACACTTACACAGAATCTGGTCATCTTAATAAAATATATGTCCTCCATTTTCCCCACATTTTATCAAATCTGTCATTTTAGAGTCAGTTGTAAAATGTGAGTAAACAGTGTGACCTCAGTCTGCCAGGGTCAGGGTTTGACATTGAACCATTTTTTGGTCATGGCTTTGTGAGCAGCTCTACTCACCATTCCACACAAACATTTAGTGTCTTTATTTGTGTCCAGTGAATTAATATAATCAAAGAGCAGCTCATCCCAGTTGTGTCTGGAAAACAGGGACATGACATCCAAATTATTACTGTTGTATTTTTTACTATTATGACTGCTGTATTGTAATTTTATTTCTACATATATTTCTACATGCTCATAAGAAAATATGTTTGTTTCATTATAAAACTTAGATACCAATAAAAATATTGGAAAAAAAAACCCTCATCCCAGTTGAAATAAATATTAAGACAGAATGTCTGGAGAATGTTGATGAGAGGAACCTCCATGGACTTTAATATAAAACACCAACAGAAAAAGACAGTTGGACTGAACACTGATGTTAAAGCACAAAGATTTCATTACTTTTGTGAAATTCCAAATTTTTTTTTTTTTTTTTTTTTTTTTATTATTATGTAGAAAATCAAGGTCAGTGAAATTACCATATTTGGTTCCTGACCCGTGAATGGCAAAAAAAAACAACACAAGAAGTAAATATAAAAAAATACAAGAAAAACCCACGTAAGGCAAAAAGAACCTTCCTTTGGTCCCATTAGACCCCCATGCGTGCTGGTCCAGACCCCTGTCCACATCCACATGACCCCTTTGAACATGATTCCTTACATTAGTTCCATTACTTCATAGAACTGAACAAAGCAGGTCCACTCACTGTTCATGCACAGGTGGACCTGACAGACCCTGGAGACTTGGGATGAGAATCGAGAACCGGTTCCCAGTAGCTCGATTCCTTGGAATCGTTTACCTGCCTGCTTAACGATTGTGCTTATCAATTCCACCTTCGTTGCACACGCGCGATGACGTCACGCATACGCTGCATTGTTTTGGTCAGAACGTAGCCAACATGGCGCTGAGGTAGAAACGGTCTAAAAAGATGACACCAGGTCCACTTACTTGTAACTCTTGCAAAGCTTCCCTGTCTTCAAAAGGGTGGAATCCCTCCAATATGTTCAAACATTTGTCCACAGTATGTGAGTCATTTACAGGAATGTCACGTATTTGGTACGATACTTAGCAATGCTTGTAAATCTAGCAGCAGAGTGAACACCAGGCGGTCATCTGAGCCAAGTTCCGGTTCCGGTGCGGGCAGCGAACATTGTACCCCCTCAAATACAAGTTTCCGAAGGTAGGGGAAAGCAAATGAGGTGAACAACCACGGGAGACAAGTCAAGCAGAGTATTTGTACATACTGTATATGTTCTATTTTCTGTGCAGATGGAAATATAAAAGACAATTAATGCAAACACACCTGTTTGTACTTTTTTATTCCTTCACCAAATGGGAATCGATAAGAGAATCGATAATGGAATCGGAATCGTTAAATTCTTAACAATTCCCATCCCTACCGGAGACCACATTTGACCCTACAGACCCTGGAGACTACTTTGGACCTGACAGACTAGGGACGCAAATTATCGATTAATTCATTAATCGTTAGTTGGTTGCCCTTATCGATCGATAAACGATTAATTTATAAGCGGCGATTTTCCTTAGAACCTGAATTTCTTTTTCAATACGGTCTATAAGAATAAAAGCTAAATATTGTTTATACACTTCATGAAAAAAGCATTTCATTTTCCTTAATGGTTGATGTATTGTACCAGTGTGTACAATCAATGTTTCCTGTGGAATTCATCTGTTCATGTGGTGTTTCGTCAGGGGGGGGTGGGATGTTGGTTGGTAACCGCGCACATACGTGCATCCCTTTCTGTCCTACTTGTAATACTATGGGGGTATGGGGCAGTCCGTGCCCCCGGTTCAGTGACCGGCTATCCCAGCCGCGGTGTCGCAGTGTGGACAAACGGGCAGCCTTCGGACAGCTGTGGACAGGTGGACAAGGGCAATTAACCCACAATTAATAATTTAATCGAGCAAATTCTTATCGACAATTAATCGTTAGTCGACTAATTGTTTACATCCCTATTACAGACCCAGGAGACCACATTGGACCTTACAGACCCTTGAGACCACATTAGACCTTACAGACCCTGGAGACCACATTAGACCTTACAGACCCTGGAGACCACATTAGACCTTACAGACCCTGGAGACCACATTGGACCTTACAGACCTTGGAGACCACATTAGACCTCAGAGGTGGACCTTACAGACCTTGGAGACCACATTAGACCTCAGAGGTGGACCTTACAGACCTTGGAGACCACATTGGACCTCAGAGGTGGACCTGACAGACCTTGGAGACCACATTAGACCTCAGAGGTGGACCTTACAGACCCTGGAGACCACATTAGACCTTACAGACCCTGGAGACCACATTGGACCTGACAGACCTTGGAGACCACATTAGACCTCAGAGGTGGACCTTACAGACCTTGGAGATCACATTAGACCTCAGAGGTGGACCTTACAGACCTTGGAGACCACATTGGACCTCAGAGGTGGACCTGACAGACCTTGGAGACCACATTAGACCTCAGAGGTGGACCTTACAGACCCTGGAGACCACATTGGACCTTACAGACCCTGGAGACCACATTAGACCTCAGAGGTGGACCTTACAGACCCTGGAGACCACATTGGACCTTACAGACCCTGGAGACCACATTAGACCTCAGAGGTGGACCTTACAGACCCTGGAGACCACATTGGACCACATTGGACCTCAGACTGGGGACTCGCTGTCCTCACTTTAGCTGTTCCTGTCACTGACTTGTATGTGGAAATTACCAAAAACAGTCACTTGCCCGATAAAGGGTTAAATGAGGCCGGAGAACATAGCGTAGAAAATACAGACCGCACCTGAACACACCACACCATTTCCACGGGGCTCACTGGTATAATAGCCTTCCATCACCGCGGGAGCAGTGGTACAGAGCACGGCGCTGATGGAGGTAGTTACCATGGCAACCGTGTCAGAAGCTTCACTGGTGGACGGATAACCTGTAAAGAGGAAACGAGACGGCGGCAGTTTATTCCAGACACAGGCGACGTGTTTCTGTCCTGAAAAGCCCTTCAGCGCGGATGTACGGACGCCTTGACCCGGGGTCGACGCCCCCACGCCACCGCCACCCTCAGCAACAGGTGTCCAGAGCGACGGCACACTTTTCATCTGCTTTTCAGCCCTTTCCTCTGGGCTCTGAGACATAAATGATTCATATCGGTGAAGAGGCCTCTCACTCTCACTGAGAAGGAAAAAAGCCACTCCTGATGTTTTATCTCCTCCAGTTCACATCACATCTGTCATCGGCAACATTTTAATACAGAGTGGAAACCTGATGCATGCGACGGCGCCAGAAATACACCTGAGTTAAAAAAGGAAAAAAAAGAAAAAGAAGTATCCCAGAGTGAATAAAACACACGACAATTGACTGTATAGATTTATTCTGTTGGAGTCTGGAACAGGAAGAAACCTTCAGCATCAGTGGATAAAGATCATACTGTGGACCAGTTTAATGACAGGGTTTATGCAGGTCATTAAGAAGAAGTCATTAAATAGATTTTGTGAATTAAAAAGCATTAGATTTCATGTCGAGAGGCATTAAAAAATTAAATACACTTGATGGAGAAAAAAAAGCATTGTTATTCACGATTTATATTGATTATATACACATATAATACATATGATAATTTCGGAAGTATAGTGTGATGATTGACAGGCCGAACCTTTTATTTGACTATTGTTTATGGCCGATGCATGAAGTCACAACACCAGATGTTTGGAATGTAATGTCCTGTGAGCGTGTTCATGCTGTGGTGAAAGAGTGGAGGGAATATTAACAAATGTGAGAAAAATGGGAAAATGCAAGTTTCAGCAGAAGTGATTGGAGGAGGAACTATTCAGAACCTAAATGTAGATGTAAAAGTGTATCTGCAGTTGGATATGGGCATTAAATTTGCTTAAAGTGGGATTAAAATGGGCTGTAAAAAGCATTCAGTTAGATTTGCTGATACCTGCAGAAACCCTGACTGACAAATAGGGGTATAAGAAAATATCGGTTCAGCAATATATTGTGATATTTCATTTCACAATACTAATACTTTGTCAATATTAAAAAGTAGTGTATCAATATTTTTAGCTATTTATTCAAATGCAGATATTGTGGAGGTTCAGTTTTGTTTTTCTTTTTTGTTTATAATTTCTTTATTATTCTTTAACACTCTTTTATTAAATAATGTTAGTTCCTTTGTTGGGATTGAACTAAAATAATGTTCTGATGTTAATTCTGAACTAATAGAATATGAACATTTGAACAGGATCTGAAACTGTAATGTCTGTAAAATATCATTTCAGTTTGAACACAGGAACATTTTGTGATATAACATTAGGTCCTGTTGGGATCAAATAAAAATGTGTTTAGTATTTGTGCAGATTTCTGGTGGAATTCAATTCTTCAAGGAAAAACAAACAAAAAATGGCCTTTTTAACAGTGTCATGATATATCGCGATATATCGTATTGTGATCCTAGCATTGAGATTTGTATCGTATCACCAGATTCTTGCCGATACACAGCCCTAGTGACAAATGTTTCACAGTCAATGAAAACAGAACAAAGATGGAAATAAGAGGAAAAAAATGAAACTAGTACATTAAAGACATGAGACATAAATGAAACTAAGAACAGCACAAGTAGTTTCAGACACAACAAGCTCCGCCCCTCGAACATATTTTAGCTTATTTTGACATCGATCCAGCTGATGTCATCATGTCTGTATGTGCTGATGTCAGCATAGACATGTTTCATCCATTATATGTAAATGGGGGAAAAAAAAGATTTTAAAAATTCATAAAAAATTTGAACTTTGTCCTACTTTTCCCAAAATGTAAATATGTCTATTCTGAGTCAATCTATAAACCCAGTTAGGTATGACTTCAACCAATAGTTTTACTGCTAAAATGTAAACAAATAAATAATCCAAACCAAAAACAGTACCCCTTGCTCTCCTTCGGGGGCTGGGGTAAAATGAAACTGAAACATTTGAGAAAAAAATCAAGACGAATACAAGGAAAAGATGAAACTGAGAGGAATATGAGACATAAATGAAACAAATATGACACGAAGATTAAAATGAGACCAAATCCAGACGTAACTGGAAAAAAAGGAGAGAAAATCCCCAAACTAATCTGAGTCATGGTTCAATCTGATTCTTATTCAACAAAATGAGAACAATATAAAAGTGTTATTTGTGGCCTTTATGATCAGGACGTTTCAGACGTGGAGGTAGAACATTCAGATCTGTAACTCAAAAAAACTGAAGGATTTTCAGATTCAGTTTATTTATGTTCATTTTTCATTTGTTGGTTTTACTCATTTCCTTGATCATGTTTTTTTGTTTGGTTTGATTATTTATTTTACTATTTTTCTCATTAATTTGTCCATTTTGTTAATTTTTTCTTATTCTGTCCATTTATTTTCCTTTTGTTTATTTTTTTTTATTTTTGTTGATTATTTATTTGTATTTTGTTTTATCATTGTTTTCAGATTTAGTCAATTTTGTTCAATTCTTTGATTTATTTTGTATTTTGTCCATTATTTTGTTCATTGTTCTAATTATTTTGACAATTTCCTTTTCATTGATTATTGTTTATTATGAATTATTTTGGTTTATCTTTGGTTACTGGTATTGATTTATTTTTGAAAATGATCTGTTTTTGATTCACCTTGGACTAATGTGAATCAGATCCAACATGTTTTATTTATTCACATGTTCAGTTTATTTATTTTGTTGATTTTTTTATTTGTTTTGTTAGTTTTACTCTTTTTCTTGATTATTTTTTTCATTTGGTTCGATTATTTTGGTTTGATTATTATGTGGAGGAAGAACATTCACATCTGTAACTCAATAAAACTGAAGGATTTTCAGATCAGTGATGGACGACTGGTTTATTTATGAATGTGTGTTCGGTGCATTGATTCTACTGCAGATCTGCACATGTGGATCCGTTCTGTTTTAACGTTTTCTCTTTTAATTCCTGCCTCATCTGTCAGTGTTTCTGGACATATTCCTCCCTGTTCTTGTACTTTTCTCTGGTGTTAAATAAAGGCTGATAATGAAACAGACGAGGCTGTTACAGATGAATATGACTCGTCTTTGTGCAGGTTTTTCTTCTAGAGAGTCGGTTGTCGGTTCTTGAGCAGCGTCCATTATCTGGGTCAGATTCATGTTTCTGTGCAGTCACGTAAATGTTCCTCTGCTTCTGTTTAACATACAGAGGATTTAACCCATAAAGACACCTTCCAAATTTCTCTCTACTTAACCTTTATTAAGTCATTTATCACCGTTTAGTGTTACATTATCTGTGGGGACATTTGACATTTGGCAGCAGCAAGTTACCAAAATAAAGGTCAGGAAAGACAGGCTGAAAATAAACAGTTTGGAACATGAAGTATGAAGAGAAAAAGAAATCTGCTATTTGTATAAATTTATTATGATAATAATAATGGATTTGGTTTATATAGTGCTTTTTCTGTGAATGCATACTCAAAGTGTGAACAGTGGATCCATTATTAAGGGTTAAAGGTGGACGTTTGAGTTTTTAAGGGTTAAAGGTGGACGTTTGAGTTTTTAAGGGTTAAAGGTGGACGTTTGGGTCTTTAAGGGTTAAAGGTGGACGTTTGGGTCTTTAAGGGTTAAAGGTGGACGTTTGGGTCTTTAAGGGTTAAAGGTGGACGTTTGGGTCTTTAAGGGTTAAAGGTGGACGTTTGGATCTTTAAGGGTTAAAGGTGGACGTTTGGATCTTTAAGGGTTAAAGGTGGACATTTGGGTCTTTAAGGGTTATAGGTGGACGTTTGGATCTTTAAGGGTTAAAGGTGGACGTTTGGGTCTTTAAGGGTTAAAGGTGGACGTTTGGGTCTTTAAGGGTTAAAGGTGGACGTTTGGGTCTTTAAGGGTTAAAGGTGGACGTTTGGGTCTTTAAGGGTTAAAGGTGGACGTTTGGGTCTTTAAGGGTTAAAGGTGGACGTTTGGATCTTTAAGGGTTAAAGGTGGACGTTTGGATCTTTAAGGGTTAAGGTGGACATTTGGGTCTTTAAGGGTTATAGGAGGACGTTTGGATCTTTAAGGGTTAAAGGTGGACGTTTGGGTCTTTAAGGGTTAAAGGTGGACGTTTGGGTCTTTAAGGGTTAAAGGTGGACGTTTGGGTCTTTAAGGGTTAAAGGTGGACGTTTGGGTCTTTAAGGGTTAAAGCTGGACGTTTGGGTCTTTAAGGGTTAAAGGTGGACATTTGGGTCTTTAAGGGTTAAAGGTGGACGTTTGGGTCTTTAAGGGTTAAAGGTGGACGTTTGGGTCTTTAAGGGTAAAGGTGGACATTTGGGTCTTTAAGGGTTAAAGGTGGTTGTTTGAGTTTTTAAGGGTTAAAGGTGGACATTTGGGTCTTTAAGGGTTAAAGGTGGACGTTTGGGTCTTTAAGGGTTAAAGGTGGACGTTTGGGTCTTTAAGGGTTAAAGGTGGACGTTTGGGTCTTTAAGGGTTAAAGGTGGACGTTTGGGTCTTTAAGGGTTAAAGGTGAACGTTTGGGTCTTTAAGGGTTAAAGGTGGACGTTTGGGTCTTTAAGGGTTAAAGGTGGATTTTTGGGTCTTTAAGGGTTAAAGGTGGACGTTTGGGTCTTTAAGGGTTAATGTACAGAGTGTGGTGGGCGTGGTGTTCTGTGTTTAATGTATATGTGGGTGTGGTCTCCTAACCCAGTGTCCTGTGTTCTGGTTCCAGCTGAGCTTCCAGCATAAGGTGGGGGTTCTGTACTGTAAGGGGGGGCAGAGCACCGAGGAGGAGATGTACAACAACGAGAGCGCCGGCCCCGCCCTCGAAGAGTTCCTAGACCTGCTGGGTCAGAGGGTCCGACTGAAGGGCTTCACCAAGTACCGGGCTCAACTGGACAACAAGAGTAAGAACCCCAGCAGACCCGGGTTGGATCCACCAGCCCGGGTTCATTGGGTCTCACACTTTCATCTTATTTTACGTCCAATTTTGTGGCATTTTTCATGATATTTTTGTTGTTGCGTCTATTACATCATTTTAGTTTTGTTTGGTTTTATGTTTTTTTTTCATTGTGTTTTAATCTCTTTCATTTTGTGTATTTTACTTTTTTTATTGTCTTATATTTTCATTTTGTTTTCCGTCTTTAATCTTTCTTGTTTTGTTGCATGTATTACAATGTTTTTGTTACTGTGTGTTTTATATAGTTTTTGTTTCATTGTGTCTACGTCCTGTTTCATCTTTTTTTTTTTTTTTTTTTGATCAAGGTCTTTTTTTATTTTCAATTTTCAAATCCAAAACCAGAAACATACAACTTGGACATGAAACAATTGTATCCAGTTCCTATCCACCTGCCCTCCCACCCACCCCGAGTACTGGACCTTCATTAAATATATATACAGCCAGACATAATATACATACTTACCAAAATAAAATATATAAATCGCCTTCAAACAAAGTGCATGTACAGACACATATATACATATATATATATATATATATATATATATATATATATATATATATATATATATACATACACACACACACTTGGATATCTGTAACTTCACATATACTTAAATAAATATGGGGAAAGAACATTAAAAATAAACAAAATTGAAAAATCAGTCAATCAATCCAAAAGGTACACATATATTGGAGTTACACAGATATGTTGGTAGCTACCATACTGTCTACAAAGCTGATAAATGACTGCCAAGTGCTGTTTCATCTTTTATACCATGTTTGTTTTTTATTGCATGTTTTACACTATGACAGTTTCGTTGTCTTGAGTCAAAATGTCCATATCGTGTCATTTATTTATTTTCGTTTCATTGTGTGTGTTGTTGCATCTTTTACTTTTTCATCTTGTGTTTTATTTCATTGCTTTGGTTTTGTTCTTTTCATTCTTCGCTCCACGTCTTATTTCGTTTCTCATCCTGTTCCTTCATATGTGAATAATTGAAACCATAAATAACTAATAATACTTAATAACTGTCACTCAGGGCCAACTTTAACCCCTGATGTATGATTAATCCAGACACCATCCCCACGTCTGAACAGAGTTTTCCTGTGTGTCCTTTAATCCTCTGAGTGCATCCTGTGTGTTTTCAGCCCGTTTCATCTTCCATATCTGACATATTCCATCACATCACAGCCTCAGCTCAAACAATGGCTGTTTGTGGACTTTCTGACCCGTCTGTCCTGTTTCCAGCTGATTCCACGGGGACTCATTCCCTCTACACCACCTACAAGGACTACGAGCTGATGTTCCACGTGTCCACCATGCTGCCGTACACGCCCAACAACCGCCAGCAGGTCAGTGAACGCCACACACGCCCAACGCTGGATACCCGACCCCGAACTGGACCGACATCGACCGGTTTCAGGTTCAGGATGGTTCAGACAAACTCAGAAATCCAGTTCAGTCCAAGCTGGTCACTGTAGTGTAAGGATTGTGCTTTGTTTTATGTCAAATTCTGTAGCAAATAATGTCTGAGGTCGACCACCAGCGGATATTTAAGGCAGGAAAAGCTACTGAAGCTCAAATACATCTGCTAATAAATCCAACGGTAGAGGACGATATTATATATACAATCATGAAACAGTTAATTTGGCTGATTTTTATGGATATAACGAAGGTTTGTTTTTTTCTCTGGCTCAAATGGAAGATAAATGTCAAAAACATAGAATAATATCAGTTATTAACATCAATATCCGCCCAGAATCTGTGCATCCGGAGTTGATGTCAATCCCTAAACTCGCCAAAGACACATCAGTGTACACGTCTGAAAGGACCAAACGATTAATATAGTTAGAATCCAGATGAGTGATGGACTGAACATTACATCAGTCAGTGAATCATCAAACTAAGTGTCCAAATCCAGCTGTATCTGCAGTGGTTTTAATCCATTCAGTGTTTTGTTTTGTTTTGTTTTTTTTATTCAGTCATGTATTTGCCTCATATTACCCAAATAGCATTCAGTCTGTCACTACCAGCAGAATATTTACAACAAATGTGACATGAGTAAATATCAGATATAGATAGTTACTAAGTGTAATATACATCAGTTTAAATCTCTTTTCTATCTGTTATTTACATTATTAGGACTCTAAACAGATGTTATTATATCATTAAGGAAGTAAAAGTCATGTGTTCTGTTGTATAAATGTGAGATGGGGGTGGGATTTAATAAGTTTTCTTCTTCCCACTCCTTTTTGAGCAGTACATATTGAATTTATTTTGGTATTACTAGTGTACATGACAATTAGTATTTTGTCTTGATCATCTTTTATTAATGTGTTTGCTCAGATATTAGTTCCTTGTACACAAAAAATGCTTAATTTTTTCTTCTGCTCAAAACAAATAAATGAATGAATGAATGAAATATAATTCTGATGAAGGAAACAGTGACTGTCGTACATATTTACATGGGAAATTCAATGTGTTGGTAATAGTCAGTAAATTCAGTTAAAATACTAAGAGAAACTTTGACTTTAGAGAATTGGAACAGAGAAGAAGACGTCCTTAATAGAAATAACACACTTCTATCAGACTTATCACCAAATAAAACTGGTCAAAACTAGTATTTAATCTGTAATTAGTCTGTTATATTATCCCAGTTGAATGCAGTGGTTCATTAGGCCCGAGCCAAGTAATTGCGTATTTACTGTCATGTTCTTTTTTTTTGTTTTTTTTTTGACAGTTTTTATTAATTATTTATCATTTTTTTAAACAGAATATAACTAACAACAAACGGCAACAGGTAACAGTTACAATTTCATAGTAAAGATAATTTAGGTTACAGTTATGAAATAGCAATGAAGTTACACAATTAAATTTTTCGAGCAGCGGTTTCTAGAACATTTCACAGGACTATGAGACAAACCACACATTAATTGTTACCTCCACCAGGAGGTATTGTGATCACTTTGCTTTGTGTGTTTGTGTGCGTGCGTGTTTGTTAGCAAGATAAGTAAAAAAAACAGTTATGGACGGATTTTCATGAAATTTTTGAAATGATTAAATTTTGGTGGTGATTTGGGGGGGGGGGGGGGGCAGATCTGTCTTGATGGAGGTCTGCACTCGCTGAGTGCTTTTCTTGTGTTTAAATTCATCCATTTGCCCTTATCTTACAGTCCAGTTTACAGCCTCAGTATAAATGTTAATCTGTCCAGTTTTTGTGGATTTCATCAGCAGTTTTTAACAAGTGTTCAGAGAACGCAAACCTCAACCAAGCACCCCGAACGGTGTGCATGTGTGGATCAACTATTTCTTTTTAAATTAAACATTTTAAAGGTTGTTCCATACAGCAGAAAATGTTGAAGCTTGGTACCAGTCATGTGTATGTCAAATTATATTAAATTCCAATTAATATTTGTTGAGTTATAATGAAAAATGTGTGGTAAATGGGATTTTCAATGTTAAATGTAAATGTCCACAGAGTCCACATTCCACAGTAGATGTGGACAATTTTGTGCCAGATACAAGATATTGTTCTAAGCTTCGGGTGGATCAAATTGGAGGCTAATCGGAGTAGTTTTGAATTTTTTATACATTTTTGAAAATTGCTCTATGATGAGAGATAGGAAAATTGTAGATTTTGTGACCTTGCTGTGACCTTGAACTTTGGCCTACTTGGCCCAAAATTTAATGGGTTCATCTCAGGGCCTAGGCCTATCTGTGGGTACAATTTGGTAAAGATGGTTGGAATAGTTTTCCTGTAAAGTTGCTAACAAACACACAAAGCAAAGTAACCACAATACCTCCTGGCGGAGGTAACCAGTCCTCCATCACCAGTGGATCAAGTTGAAGACATTTTTGAGTGATTGTTTTTTTTTCTTTTATTTGCTGCAGCACCAAAGATTTTTAGAAGATATTTCTCATTTATTTTTAGTGTCATGTTTTGTCCTGAGTTCATGTGGACAGAGCGATACTTTGATCAGTTTTAAGGGTTCAATCTTCCCTCCAACACCAGCCCTGTCCTCACCGTGCAGATAACGTCGTCATCTTAATACATGTACATATTCAGACCGAGCTCCCTCCGTCCCCAGCGGCTCATTTCACCGCAGTAATGACCAATCAACCGAAAAGCACGAGTGCACGAGCATCGCCATGGTAACGGGACTCGGACCAGACTCAATATTCGATGGGTTCCGTCTCTGCCTCTGTGTCTGTCTGCGCTAACAAGTGGAATTAAGTGGATGTAGCGGCGGACGGCGGACGTTAAAGCCTGGGTTTGGCTCAGATTCAGCGTTTTCGGCTCCGGTCGTCTGGTCCGCAGCTCCTCTAATGAACCCTCGGGGTCCCATCCTAAAGCTCCAACCACACCAAGACCAACCTGAAGAGGCCGAACGTCACACAAATCCTCATCTGTGCATGGGAAACATCCGCCGTCCACTTCTTTTATGTCCTTCCTGGGGTGTGTGTCATAGATAGTATAATTTAATCCATGGTGGTAATCTTCCAGCAGCCACTCTCATCCTTTTATCCTTTCCAATTCCCCTCTGGACCTTCTAATCCAGCTCTTTTGGACCTGTAGTGACCCTGCTTTATACCAAACACAGAAGCAGGTTAACAAGCCTGCCAGTCACACAAAAACAGCAGGAAACCGCTCAGGATGAGTAGTAGCGCTCACTTCCTTTTTATTTATCACTTGGACGTTTCTTTTTGTATTTCTGGATGAGACTTCTTAAGGCTTTGGAAGAAGGAGGAAGTGACACGTTCATAATTTCCATGTAAATACATCACATTAAATACAATAAAACACAAATATACACAGAAAACAGAACTGTTTAAAGGTTAACTCGATTTATGATCCCTGCAGAGAAATTCAGGTTCGCCTGTAATACACACCCAGTACCTAGGATTAGCATTAGCATTAGCCCATAGCACACCTTAGAAACAGTGAGTTGCCATTGAAGATGTAGAAACAGGTTCATGGGCTGTCATTTCATTTCATGACATTTCATTTCATTTATTTAGATCTCCATTAGCTTTGGCCTAGGCCAGGGGTTTCAAACTCATTTTAGTTCAGGGGCAACATTCAGCTAAATTTGATCTGAAGTGGACCAGACCAGTAAAATGATATATCATATATAACAATATAACATAATAATATATAAATAATGTCAACTCCAAACTTTTCTCTGTGTTTCAGAGTAAAAAAAAAAAGTAAATTTACATTATGAAAAGGTTTACATCTACAAACTATCCTTTCAAACAATGTGAATAACATAAACAAACTGAAAAAATCAGTGTAATTTTAACAGTTCTGCCTCAGTTTATCATTTACACATATACATTATAACTTACAGATCACAGTGGATCTACAAACACACAAAACATTTAAAATAACAGACAGAATCTTGTTAAAATTATATTTCTCTTAAGACATTTCAGGTTGTTCATATTTGTTCGGGTTATTCACATTTTTTGTGAAATTATACTTCGTTTTAGTGTAAATACATGAAAATATATACATTTAGAAAGAGAACAATTATTATTCATTATTTCTATGTTATTATGATAGTATTTTACTGGTCCCACCCACGTGAGATTGAATTGGTCTGAATGTGGAACCTGAACTAAAAGGATTGTTCATATCTTAGTGTAATTTTTGCATTTCACAAATTCATCCCAAGGGCCGAACTGGACCCTTTGGCGGGCCGGATTTGGTCCCCAGGCCACATGTTTGACATCTGTGGCTTAGGCCATCCCTGTTCTTCTGGAGTCCACACCCGACACGATTGTCTTTACACTGCAGAACACAAATTACTAAAAAACACCCACACACAAACAACACAACATAAGCAACAACTAAACATTATTCATCACAATTACAAAACAAAAACAACATACATGTTATACAGGACATAATTCAATTAACAGTACCGCCCAGAAAGTAGTGTCATGTCACTGATAGATAAGAAGATGAGTCCATTATACACTAATCTCCAGATGCACCTGAGGACGGACACAAAACCAAAGGGAAATGAGACAAAAAATACACAATTCACTGCAAACTGTTGTCAAACAGATGTAGCACCTGTAATTGACATGGAAGTAAAGTGAGGAACACTCCTAAATCTGATGTTTAAAAACGCACCTTTGGAATTGTTGCAAAAAACATCTAATTCCAAATAGGTCAGTGTCCAAACTCACCGTTCCTTCTGTATCTCTGTTTCTTCAAATACTCAGGTTTATGAGGCTTGAACTGAATTAAATCAGTGTTTACTGATGTAAAGTGTGAAATCTTCTGTCAGATACTGGAGGCGTCCAGTTGGAGTTATATATGAATATAACGACAAGATCAGTCTGGTTTATTAACACTTTATCCTGTTTTCCCTGAAATCCTAGAACAGCAACTGAAAACTGAAGATTTACGATCAGGAGTTAATGAAGTCACTGCTTCACTGTGTGGAAAAGAACACAGCCTCGTTTAGAGTTCGGAGACGAAGCGAACACAAACAGAGTGACGGCGTCTGCGAACTGAAAAAGAGACTGTGTCCAACATCAGGACTAAAGATTCTGTAAAACCAGACACATTCAGAGACACATAAGAGTCAGACCTGAATCCAACACAGTCACATCATCATTATAACATTCAATTCAAAGGTTTTTTATTGTCAATTCACCAGATGCACAAGACATACAGAGAACAGACATACTGGTGCTCTCTCATCTTCCTACTTAAATATCATGCAATTTGAAAAAAAAAGAGTTAAACATAGAATAAGAATAAATAAAGGGCTATAAAATAAACTATACTAGAATATAAAGATATGAATCAAACCTATTTACAGTAACAGTGATGAGGTGAATGATGGAATAAAAGTTATGTGGTCTTCTGTGTCTTTTTTAATTAATTAATTTGTTTGTTTGTTTGTTTGTGTAATTATTTATTTATTTATTTATATTAATAATAATAACTATTTATATAGCACCTTTAAAAACAGAGTTTACAAAGTGCTTTGACAGACAAAACAAAGTGCACAACAGCAGAAAAAACAGCAAACACAACGCAATAAAAGAGATAAGTACAGCAAACATGAAAGCATGACTAACTTTGAATGTATCATAGTGGAGAGGGCAGAAATAACAGAACATGATGCTGTCAGATCAATGCAAAATGAAGGAGTGGAATAAAATAACATCATGTATGTCAATATAAATGAAGAACCAAAACAGGGTAAAAATAAATATTCAACATTAAAACATTAAGAACATTAAAAAGAGACATCGCATGAAGGCAAGTCTATAAAAATGCGTTTTAAAAGGTGATTTAAAAGATGACACTGATTTCGCAAGCCTTATCTTATTACTTTGTAACTGTTTGATTTTGTGTTATTTAGAGCATTCCTGTAGTTTTGTGTATTTATTTATTGTTTTTTAGTATTTATCTTAATTGTTTTCTTGTTTGTATGATGTGCAGCACTTTGGAAACGTTCTTGTTGTTTAAATGTGCTATAGAAATAAAGTGGATTGGAGTGAAAACAGCAGCAGATGTCACAAATATCACAGGTTATAAATCCACTCAGTCTTATGTTGGCAAAAATAGAACGCACATCATGTAACTCATAAAAAATCACAAATAATGGAAAGAAATGATAATGTGAACCTTTTAATGGTGAAAACATGTACATGGCGTCTCCGTTTGAAATGAGTGAATGATGGATGTAGGGATGTAACGATTTGAAAATTTCATATCGCAGTTATTGTCACCAAAATTACCACGGTTATTATTATTGTGATATTGTTGAAATTGTGCTCCAAATGTTGAAAAAGTACTAATACAAACACTGAAATAATTTAACCAAGTTGTATTTTGAAAAATAGATTAATTAATTAATTAATTAAATAAATAAATCAAATAATAGCCACAATGTACTTTCTGTTAGCAGAAACTTTGAAATATTAACATGTAAACAATCAAATATACAAATATGCATTAAAGATGGCACCTTATGGACACTGTTTGACCATTTTCCAAATCAAGTTTAAGTTGTTTGAGTTTCTTTTTCATAGATAGATAGAGCCTGGAGTGCTGCTGCTTCTCCAGGAAATGTGCAGTACCATTAGTTTTCAAAGTGCGGTAATCAAACACAGTTATCGTGATAATTAGAATTTAAACGGTGATATGGAATTTTGCCGCCGTTTATCATTATACCAGTAATTGTTGCATCCCTAGATGGATGTTGACCTGTTGTTTCTGTTTCACATGCTTTTTTCCTTTAACTTTGTTTCTTCTTCTTCTTCTTTTTTTCTTCCAGCTGTTGAGGAAAAGGCACATTGGGAACGATATCGTCACCATTGTATTCCAGGAGCCCGGGGCCCTTCCTTTTACTCCCAAAAACATCCGCTCTCATTTCCAACACGTGTTTGTCATCGTCAAAGTCCACAACCCGTGCACCGATAACGTCTGCTACAGGTAAACGCAACCAGGACAGGACTCGCATATCAAAGCCAAACCACAATCCACCATTTACAGAGAAGGGTGTCGTTTGATGGGCTCCACAGAAATGTCCTGATGCCAAACGTCTCCACAGGAACTTTTAAGAACACTTAATATGAAAGAATAATAATAAGAGGCTGCTGAGAGCGTCAGAGGAATGAGCAGGAACACGCGGCGCTTTTGATCCGTTCACTGATGATCCAGTTATTATCTTCACACACACCTTGAAATTATGACTTCCAACCCTCGTCTCAAGTGGGTTTGAAGTCAAGATGACTCTGGTTAATAACATAGCATTTGTTGAACAGACACAGATTAGACCGAGCCACTCTCGTCCGTGTGAAATCATTTTTATTTCATCCTTCATGCGTCGGCTGCTCATTTACATTCAGTTCAACACTAAACCTCCACAGATGGATTCTCCTTTATCAGCAGGTTACAAGACAATCATCAGTGTGTTAAAAATGTCAGATACGACCAGAAGGAAATGCACTTATATATAAATACATGTCATAAAACACCTGGAGGAGTCAAGGAAGTAAAGTCATCAGATTAAAACCAGGTGTTAATTAACAAATGTCAGCTATGAGATCAGACAAATAGAATAAGACAAGCTGCAACACACTTCAAAATATTAAAACAAGACAAAGCGTTAAAGACACTGGAATTACATGTGGATTTCAGACACATACTGTACATCCAGAGGAGGTCAATAACAAGGTTATAATAGTTTTGGATTTTTTATTATAGCTTACTTTTATTTAATTTTGCCTTTTTTTTCTCTAATTCAGTTACTTTTAATTCGTTTTTAGAGCAGGTTTGCTAGTTTTTATTAGTTTTTTTTGGTTTTCTAAATGCTTAGTTTTAGTTTAGTTTAGTTTCTTTATATCTTTTCTCTTCTTCTCCATCGTATTCAAATAAATCCCAGACAGGACTCTGCTGCTTTCTCCCAACTTTAGTCTCCATGTTTCCAGGTAGAGTGGGGACCAGAAGACGACTGGAAACCACAAGTGACGGACCGTTAAATATCATATGGTGCCGCTAGATAAAATTGCTAGAATGAAATAAATCGATTTCATATCAATCCGACATTGACAAAGACGAAAACGAAGGGAATTTTATCCATAATTTTTATCCATTTTAGTGTGTTTTGTAAGCACACAATACAGTTTCAGTTAGTTCTTGTTTTTAGCTTACCGGCCGATAGGCTGTAAGCTATTGTCGTCATGCGGCGTCCGGCGGCAGCGTCTGTCGTCGTCTGTCATCCGTTACAAAAATTTCAACCGTCTTCTTCTCCAAAAGTACAATTCCGATTGACTTCAAACTTGGTATACAGCTTCTTTATGATGATGTCAACAAAAGTTCGTGAAATTATTTGGATCCGGATCTGATTCTGGATTTGGTGCAACTTTGAAAAATGTCCCCATTATAAGAGATAGGAAGTGGATGGATGCAATAACTCAGTAAATATAAATGATATCCAGTGTAAATTTCTACATTCCAGCCCTGATGGGGAGATGACCAAAACATAATGTCCACATGCTGATCAGGATCTTCTTCTGGATCCGGGAACTGACAGAAAATTTAACATGGGCTCTTATGGGGAAAAAGTTTCACTCGTCTTTTTCTCCGAAACTCCAGTTCTGATTGACTTCAAACTTGATATACAGCTTCTGTATGATGATGTCAACACAAGCTATTGAAATTATTTCAATCTGGATCTGATTCTGGATTCGGTGCGACTTTGAAAAATTTGCTCATTATAAGAGATAGGAAGTGGATTGATCCAATAAATCAGTATCAATGATATCAAGTCGGAATTTGAATTTTTTACAGATCTGATTGGAATATGAGCAAAACATGGGCTATTTCTGTAATGTAATAAATACACATAACTAGGTGATTATAAATGGCATCTGGATACATTTCCCAAAGCTTTTAATTTGGCCGGTAAGCTACAGGGCCATTGGTCCTATTTTTTTCGTCATTTCGTTAGTTTTCGTTAACGATAATAACCTTGGTCAGTATCCTCAGAGAAATAAATGGTACTGATGCAGGTAAATACACAGTTCTGATGCCGGTTTTTCACCTGATCCTGATGAAAAAATCAACCATAAATTCATCAGATCTGACAGAATCCAGTTGCTTTTCTTCAGTAAAATCACAGATACTTTGGTAAAATATCCAAGATCTGATTCATCACCTTTACTGCAGGAAAAGTGACAAAGTACAGACTCTGAAATGAGAGAAGTGAGAAAGTGAAAAGTAATTCCTCAGTGTTATTATCCCTTTTTGTGTTGTTTGTTGTTTTGTCATATTTCTGTCCACTTTCAATAATAATACCTCAATAATTCCCCTCATGTGCGTTAAAACTGAAGTATTAACTCTGTTTTTAGTTCAGATGTTTTTGTTAAAGTGCAGATAAAGCATTCATGTATTATTCCGTCTAAAATCCTCTTTAAAGCAGATGTTTTTATTTCCTGTCTGTGATACTGTGTGTGAGCCTAACTAATGCTAATGCTAATGCTAACTCCAGTCATTGGATGTTTTCCAGCGTGGCCGTGTCCAGGTCTAAAGATGTGCCTCCCTTTGGTCCTCCCATTCCCAAGTCTGTCACCTTCCCCAAGTCGGCGGTTTTCAGGGACTTCCTGCTGGCGAAGGTCATCAACGGAGAAAACGCGGCACACAAGTCAGAGAAGTTCCGCGCCATGGCGACCCGCACACGGCAGGAATACCTGAAGGACTTGGCGGAGAACTTTGCGAGCACCGCTACTGTCGACTCTGCTGTGAAGTTCAGCTTCATCACCCTTGGAGCCAAGAAGAAGGAGAAGGTGAAACCCCGGAAGGACGCCCATCTGTTCAGTGTCGGCGCCATCACCTGGAGCGTCCGCGCACGGGACTTCGGGCAGTCCGCCGACGTCGACTGTTTACTGGGAATTTCCAACGAGTTCATCGTCCTCATAGAGGAGGAGTCGAAGAACGTGGTGTTCAACTGCTCGTGTCGGGACGTCATCGGCTGGACCTCAGGGATTATGAGCATTAAGATCTTCTACGAGCGGGGGGAGTGTATCATGCTGTCGGCCCATGACAACTGTGGAGAAGACATCAGGGAGATGGTCCAGAGGATGGAGGTAAGAGAGGACACACCTGAGCGTCCAGGTCTGGGGGGTCACAGCCCAGTGGACAAGCTCAGCACATTAGTTGAACAAGTCCAACCACACAGACACAAACACTAATGCTGCCTTCAGGAACTGTCGGGAACATGAACCTTTCCACCAGTGTGTTGTGTTCAAGTGCTTTTGTTGTCATAGTGAAATTAAAAATGACAGATGTACAGTTTATGGTGACCTGCTACTTGGATAAAACAGTTTTGGATGTGTTCATTCATCTGAGAGCTTTTTATTTTGCATATTGTGTATATTATAAATGTGGAAAATCATCAGCTAACTGCAGCAGAAGGTTAATAAAAACATTGTTTATTATTGGCTATGAATCCCTCGTTGCTCTCCGCCATGTTGAAAAGGTCAAAGGTTATTTTCATCACATGGATCAGTTCTCCAGCGGAAAATAGGATGTGAGGGGGCGTTCAAGGGCAATTTTAGAACTCATAACTAGTATTTACCATAATTCTCACAGCACCTGAAGGCAACATTAGACACACATGGTTCCAAACTGGTCTGGGTCTGGATCAACAGTCTGGTCCAGTTTTACCTGAACGTCAACACCTGATTAACAACGTTCATTTATAAACTTTATTTCCTTCATTTAACAAAAGGTGATTAACATTACTACACACATAGTGCCATAGTACTAGACTATAGTACTACAGTAAATTCTAAATTCCAAAATAATATCCTTTAACCATCATGCCCTCCTTCATGTACAGACTTTACTTTCCCCAGCCCTGGTGCATCATGGGACGGACAGGATTCACCCAATTAGAACTAATACTGATCAGTCTTCAACAAAACATGCAAAACACAGTTCCATGGTGGAGAAACACATCTAATAAAAGTAGCAGAAGGTTCCATGGGGACATTTATTGTGTTCTTAATGCTTTTCCAAATTGTTTGTATTTTTTGGGTGATTTTTTTGTCACTTCTCCAGTTTTTAGGGGTTGGTTGTTGACATTTCATACCCAAGTCCTCTTTAGTGTTAGCATAGCAGGATTAAACTCCCTGTTATTGTTTGTGTCTGACACCGGTCACATCGTATCTGGTCCAGAGTCCGGACTGGTGGTTCCTGATGGTTCTGTTTCTGGATCAGAGTCAGATTCATGATGAACTGTTGGATGTTTTACTTCCTGTTGGTGTTGGAGTCTGGTTCTGCCAGTTCTGGTTCTGATTTTACGCTTGTTTTAAAATATCTTAATCTTCCATATGTTCCTTAAATGTGACCTGAGGTGTGACTGAGTGCTCAGCAGGTCAGAGGTCAAAGGTCAGACGTAGTCAGGATCTAGGTGGTTTGTAGATACAGATGATGGTTCAGATGTGACTACGCTGTGTGAACGAAACCAGCTCCAGATGTGGTTCAGGCAGATCCGGGTCAAATCCATCTCGTCTCCATGAATGTGGATCCAGATCCTGTTTTGAAACCAGATGTGAACTGGTGTATTTACTGCAGAATCCAGCGCAGATCAGGTCATTTCCCATGAGGCTCAGCGTGGCTCCTTCTGCTCTTTGTGTAAAACCATGATGACAGTGTTCAGCTGATGGAGGGAAACGTCTGCAATGTGTCACTGCAGGATATCTGTGGTAAATCTGAGGGAAATCTGTGGTAAATCTGAGGGAAATTTGTGGGAAATCTGAGGGAAATCTGTGAGAAATCTGAGGGAAATTTGTGGGAAATCTGAGGGAAATCTGGGGGAAATATGTGGTAAATCTGAGGGAAATTTGTGGGAAATCTGAGGGAAATCTGTGGGAAATCTGAGGGAAATCTGGGGGAAATATGTGGTAAATCTTTGGGAAAACTTTGGGAAATCTGAGGGGACTCTGTGGTACATCTTAGGGAAATCTGCGGGAAATCTGAGGTAGATCTGTGGGAAATCTGTGGGAAATCTTTGGTAAAACTGGGAAATCTGAGGGAAATCTGTGGTACATCTGTGGGAAATCTGCGGGAAATCTGTGGTAAAACTGTGGTAAAACTACAATTCCCAGATACCCCTTGTTCCGCTGCATCCTCTTTTCCCACCACAGACCTGCTCATGTTCTGTTCATCCTCAGAACCACCGCCTCCTTCAGCTCCATCTGCTCCTACAGTTTGTGTTGGTATTTCCTTCCTTGTTTTTTGTTGCCGTTGTTGCCTTTGAGCGGGTTTCCTGATTTCCTGTGGCTGCTAGGGCACCGGTGCACCTGAATGCCACGTCCACAAAGGATTATGGGTGTCCGGCTGATGGTTCTGAATCAGCCCCCCCCCGATGAGGCGTCACAGCATTTTCATCAAAAACACAAAACCCTTTTTCTTTAATGGAGCCGCAGATTAGCACTGATGTGATTGGCGGCCCGTTGGTGAATCGGGGGCGGAGCACTTGCAGGTGAGGGAGGAAACTGCTTGAAAACAGGACACCAACCCAGATTTAAGGGGAGGAGGGGGGCAGAGAGAGGGGGGTGATTTGGGTCTGATGGGACCAAGAATAGAGGACACTTGGCATGTGGAGCCTCCGTCCTCTCATTCCATTCTGTACTTTGAACCATCTACACCGCTGCATTATGGGTCAGAACAGCTTCATGTGGAGGAGAAACGGGCTCTGAACACGTCACACGCCGTTTCCATCATTTGTTTATTAAACCTTTGTTTCCTTTAAATAACTCTGGAGTTGAACCCAGATCCAGGTTCTTCCTGTTCACATTCTCTCCACTTATCCGGGTTTTGGCAATGTCCTCAACAGCCTCTACAAAAAAAAACAAAACTGGAGCCAAAACATCATGTTTCAGCCAATCATCTGTACTATGAAGGTATTGGTCCAGGTCTTGGACCAGTGAGACCCTCAGATGGATCCATCACCTTTTAGAGGAGTAAAATAAAATAAAAGGAAAATGAAAGTAAAATAAACCTAAAGATCCTGGTCCTCAGTCTGGTCCAGTCCAATCCAGTCCAACCCTGGTCTTCTGAGATGTACTTCAGTATGAGCTGGTCTGTGGTACTGGTCTGGTCTTTGGGTTCTGGTCCCACTTGGGTCTTTGTGTTCTGGTTCTGGTCCAGGTCCAGTTATTGGTTCTGGTCCTGGTCTGGTCTTTGTGTTCTGGTTCCTGTCTGTTTTTCTGGTTCTGGTCCATCTGGTTTTTGGGCTCTGATTCTGGTCCTGGTCTGGTCTTTGGGTTCTGGTCTCGGTCCGTTTTTCTGGTTCTGGTCCATCTGGTTTTTGGGTTCTGATTCGGGTCCTGGTCTGGTCTTTGGGTTCTGGTCCTGGTCTGTTTCTCTGGTTTTGGTCTGTCTGGTTTTTGGGTTCTGGTCCCAGTCCGGTTTTTGGGTTCTGGTTCTGGTCCTGGTCTGGTTTTTGGTTCTGGTCCTGGTCTAGTCTTTGTGTTCTGGTCCCAGTCTGTTTTTCTGGTTCAGGTCCATCCAGTTTTTGGGTTCTGGTTCGGGTCCTGGTCTGGTCTTTGCGTTCTGGTTCTGGTGTCAGGCTGTGGTCTGGTGGATCTGACCCTGGGTCGGCTGCTGTTCAGGGTTAACAGGATTCCGTCCCCCCTGGGTAAACCTGGACTAATCCTAATGCTTATTATGGGTTTGTGGACGCAGTGGTTTTACGTGGTCCTGGTTTTATGTGGTCCTGATCCTCCTCAGAAGCCGCTTGTATTTAACCTGTCACTGAGGTGAACAAACATGAAGGTGTTTTCATCCTTTGTTGGTCTAAAGGTTCTGATGAAGGTAAAGAGTCTGAACTGGATTAAATAGAGAAACCAAGACCCTTTATAGTCTGGTTCACATCAACACAGGATCCACTGCAGGACTCTGGTCTGTAGTGGACTCTGGTCTGTAGTGGACTCTGATCTATGTGAATCTGGTCTGTAGTGGACTCTGGTCTCTGTGGATCTGGTCTGTCGTGGACTCTGGTCTATGTGGATCTGGTCTGTCGTGGACTCTGGTCTCTGTGGATCTGGTCTCTGAAAAAACCCAGGTTTATAAGGGGTTAATTCTCCCTGACCGCAGTGCTGATGTAGAACTGTTACTGGTCCCAGAAGCCTTCAATGGCGGATCACTGATTCTAACGTATGCTAATGCTAATGCTAGGTACTGTGTGTGTGTGTGTGTGTGTGTGTGTGTGTGTGTGTGTGTGTGTGTGTGTGTGTGTGTGTGTGTGTGTATGTATGTATTATGGTTAAAATGCAGAGACTGAATTTCCTTAGGGGGATACAAAACGGAGTTAACCTTTAACCTTTTTTAGCCACACCTACTTCAGACACCACATAAGAATAAACTTCTGTTATGATGAGGATGATGAGGTTTGAACAAACTGTGAGAATAAAATGTTGTCATTGTTTTCTCTGAACACAGAACATGTGTCTGTTCTATCGGACGGTGGAGGAACCTTTAAGAACTGGATTTTGTTTTTTTCTTCCAGATCACGACCAGAGGATGCGAGACGTCAGAGATGACGCTGCGTCGGAACGGTCTGGGGCAGCTCGGCTTCCACGTCAACTTCGAGGGCATCGTGGCCGACGTTGAGCCGTTCGGTTTTGCCTGGAAGGCGGGGCTTAGGCAGGGTAGCCGCCTGGTGGAGATCTGTAAGGTCGCTGTAGCAACGCTGACCCACGAGCAGATGATCGACCTGCTGCGCACCTCCGTCACCGTCAAGGTGGTCATCATCCAACCGCACGAGGATGGGACGCCGCGGAGGTCAGTAATGTACGCAACCGCAGTTACGCAACTACACAAATACACAACAACATACAACAAGCACAACAACGCAAACACACAACAACACACCTCCATCACCGTCAAGGTGGTCATCATCCAACCGCACGAGGACGGGACGCCGCGGATGTACACAACCGCAGTTACGCAACTACACAACGCACAAGTACACAACAACAATACAACAACACTCATGCACAGGCTGGGGTCACTGGGGTCAGTCACATGACCAGTGTTGCTTTTCTTTGGTCTTCAGGTTTTATTTGTCAGTGCTTTGTTGTTTTAGTTCAGGTTCACATTCTGATGATTCGGTTATTTTAGTGTTGTGTGATTTTAGTGTTGTGTTACTGTAGTGGTGTTGTGTTACTTTCATCTTTTTGTGTTATTTCAGTTGTGTTGTGTTATTTTAGTTTTGTGTTACTTTAGTGTTTTTGTGTTATTTTAGTTTTGTGTTACTTTAGTGTTTTTGTGTTATTTTAGTGTTGTGTTACTTTAGTGGTGTTGTGTTACTTTAGTGTTGTGTTATTTTGGTGTTTCTGTTTTATTTTGGTGTTGTGTTATTTTAGTGTTTTTGTGTTATTTTGGTGTTGTTGTGTTGTTGTTTATTGTTTTATTGTTGGATGTTCTACGTCTGCTTCGCTCGCTGTTTTTCCTCCGGTTTCCGTGGATTCGTCAGCGTTTCTGTCTAATGATGATGATGTGCGCTGGTGATTAATGACTCGTCTCTCGCTGCCGCCATCATCTGACAGCTCACATTTGCAGATTGTTTTTGTTTTTTTTTCTAACCTCCTCTTTTCTGCGATTAGGACGCCAGCATTTGTGTTTTGGGCTCTGAGACGCCGTCGGTGAAATGACAGAGGCACATTTCAAACGGCGCTTTGTGAAGACGAGTGATGAAAGCATCCAACATCTGCTGGTTTTGTGTCGGACTCTGACAGTGAAGCTCCATCACTCCTTCACACTCAGAGCTTTGACATCTTTGTTTTGCTCCAGCTTTAATTTCGACAGATTTGTGTCTCAGCAAACGTCGCTTTGACTCATTCACAAAAGAAATGAAATGAAATGAAAAGAAAAGACAACAGGCAGTACCAGCAGATCCACATGGGTCCACATAGACCACCTGCTGAAGGTTCAGGTCACCACAGAAGGCCTTCAGATGGTGAGGGGCGGAGTCAGTGTGATTCTGTTCACATTAATGATATGAATAAAACTAAACAGGATGGATGTGATTGTGTCAAAATCAATGCAGTCATGAACCAGCTCTGAAAACACAAACACTTATGAGGAACATTTTCATCCAACGTCAGTGATGATGAGGATGAAGGTCAGCGAAGAAATGAAAGAGGATGGAAAGTCTAAGATGAAGGGAACAGAAGAGACATTTATTTATACAGATACGGAGGCAGAATCGACCTCTGACCCCGTTTTAAACCTGATGATCCAGTTCGCATAGGACCAGATGAGGGTCCTCAGTCACGGTCCAGATCCAGATGTTACCAGAGTCTGAGTGAAGAGCCTTCGATGGACGTGATCTGGGAAAACCTGGAGCTTTTCATCTTTAATCAAACCCCTTTTACACCAACATTCACTGGAACTTTTATTTCCAGGTATTTATTTCCCTGCTAAATGAATTCCTGTTCATCTGTGTGGTTTGTGTTTCCACCTCCAAGTTCTGCCAAAGTTCTTCGGATCCGACTCGGTCGTTGTCCTGATGAATTTCTGTAAATACGTTGGACGACTTTGATCATTTTCTAAATGATCCAAACACAAACGAAGTGAATGTTGTCAAAATGGAATAAACCAGTTCACAGACGCCACTGGATTAAACTGGGAGGGTGAACAGAAGTGTGGAGCGCTGACAGTGGGTTTCACCAATCAGCATTCTTCAACACCCAGCCTCACCTACAAGAATTCAGAGAATCTGAAAAGTCCCGCCCCCTACTACAAACTTAGTTTGGGGTTGAGGGGAAGTTTTTTTTTTCCCCGGGTAATTTAGGTGGAATTGCACCAAGGTGTTTCAGAATCCAGGGTAAAGCAAAAGTTCCTGATGTGGAAAAGGGTCTTTACAGACAGTGAAGATATTTCAGTAAAATAGTTATTTTTGCAGCTAAATTTATTAATTATATGTAATGTTCTTCCATGACCTGTAAAATCAATGAATTTCATTAGTGATGAAACTCCCAAAACCACAGAGATGTTCAAACCATCTCAGGCTTTCATCAGGTTTAGGTCCGTTTTGACGTCATTTGACTCAAATCTTCTAAACCTGCTTTATCCTCACTAGGGTCGGGGGGGTGCTGGAGCCTATCCCAGGTACCTATGGGCGAGGGCGGGGGTTCACCCTGGACGAGTCGACAGTTCATTGCAGAGCTGACATATAGAGATGAACAACCAATCAGTGTCACGTTGACGCCTATGGGTGATTTAGATGAACCCACGAACCCATTAATCAGAGCATGTGTTTGTTTGGATGGTGGGCACTTCTAACCCTGCACATGCATAGTTCTGTTAGAGTTATTTCATTACTTTAATGACCTTAAAGGTTGTGATTTAAATTCTTTCGTCAGTGGCTGAAACGTCATGAAACACTGGAGATCAGGACACTTTGACACTAAATCACTGCTGAATTCCACCTTAAATGGCCTGTTTTTTCCCAGAGTTCCATCTGACACATTGTTTTTAGTTCAATGTTCATTGTTTTCTTGGTGCCATTGATGTCAGTTCTTATAGCTAACCTAAGGTCATATACTTTTGGCCTCATGTCATCCTTCTCCGTCTTCTGTCAGTGTTTCTGTGATCCAGCATTGCGTCCGTAGATCGGGTCATGTGACTGTGCAGGTCTGTGGCTCCGCCTTCGACCCGTATACAGTTTTAACAGATGCACGTGCAGTGGAAAACCGTCCTGCTTGTCTTTAACTACAGTGTTTCTCATGAGAACAGTCGCCTCCGCCGGCAGTCGTGTGAATTTTCTACGAAGGCGTAGGCGGGGCCAGAGGTGAGAGGTCAGGTGAGGAATCTGGAGGGCCCTCGGCTGCATTCGCCGCCGCTTCTTTGAGTTGTAAAGTGCTGCGGTCGACAATAAGCGCTCCAGTTCCTCCACTATTATCTCAAAGGAAAGGAATTCAGCGGGGGCCAAGAACCCCCTCTCTGTCACTCAGCTCCCCATGGAACTCCCCCCACCCCCACCCCCACCTCCCCATCTGACAACAATGGACAAGAGTCTCATGACCTCCAGACAATGTGGCCCCGCTCCACCCTGCCGCCACAGCCAGCGACGGGCTTCATCATGGTGGGCGTTGGGTCCAAACGCTCAGACTCTGTTCTACCGTTCAGACCCAGCAGTGTGTCTGATATCAGCTGGACCTACAGGGGTATTTATTTAGAGTGGAGGCAGGAAGTGGTTTTACCCCGAACACACAACCAGACACTTCTCCATCATCACCGTGCAGATCCTCAAACCACTTCAACTTCAGACCAATGAGAAGAAGACGAAACAGACCAGCAACAGAAGGAAAACACATAGAGCAGAGGACGGAGACCACGCAGGTCCAGGAGACACACGGGTCTGGGTCTGGGCCTGGGTCTGGGTCTGGGTCTGGGCCTGGGTCTGGGTCTGGGTCTGGGTCTGGGTCTGGGCCTGGGTCTGGGTCTGGGTCTGGGCCTGGGTCTGGGTCTGGGTCTGGGTCTGGGTCTAATAGATGAGACGTAAAACTATAAAGATCATCATCACATCACGTTTAATGAACAATGTCGAAGCAAAACTAAGAAAAACCAAAACCGGAGCCTGATCTCAATAAATGGTGTTTGATGTCACACTATACCTACACATTTTCGTCTTTTCGTGTGTTATTTTAACACCATTTGGTCGCATGTGAATTTTCACCAAGATCTCTGGTTCCCATAACCCTAACCCTCAGTGCGTGGTATTTGACGCAGCGTGAACATACACGCAGAAAGCTTATAATGCGTACAGATAACACGATAATTAAAAGTGGTGTTTATATTTATACAATTTCATGATATCATGTTGGAAACTGAATGTACAAATCAGAGACGCTCCAGGTGTTTCATCTCACCTTTAACCTCATTTTTGAATTTTTCTAAATATGAAATAAATGAGCAAGGCTATAGCTTCTAAAGTCACCCCAGATGTGTTTGTCTCGTTGTGTCCTCTGGGTTTTCGTCCCAGTTTGGCTTTGGTTTTGGGTTATTTTTATCTCATTTTCATCCAATATTTGCCTAGTTTTCCCCTTTTTGTAAAAATTTAAGCAAATCAAACCTGAATCACAAAATCAAACACGATAAATGTGTCGCTTTTCTTATAATTTTAATCTAATTTTTGTCTCATGTTCATGTCTGTTTCTATTTGTTTTCATCTCTTTTTCCTCTTTTACAAGTAAATTAGGGGGTAAAAAATCAAGAAATCAGGCTCGTGGTGGTTTTCTCTTTTTCTTCTTCCTTTTGCCTTTTTTTTCTCTTTTACGATAATTTAACCAAATAAGACCTGAATGACAGACCACAGATGTGTTTCTGTCTGTTACGCTCATCTTTTATAATAATACTAGGAGCTCTGTCGACACGGTTCTCCTTATGAACCCATTTCCCATGATGCCGTGCGTCCCGTCCCATTTGCCACCGTTGGTTCTCTGCTGATAATGAGCATCTCCCGTGACGTCCAAAGTGCCGTTGGTGACCTTTCCCTGAAGGTGTCGTCAGACTTGTCACCGTGGATTTTCATCTGGACTCAAGTTAAGCCGGATTTCTCACGTCCAAAGCTGACGCTGTGAAAGAGGAAGAGCTACAGCGGCATCGCAAACAGATCGCTTTAATCCTCCTCGTCTTCACAGGAACCCATGAAGGAATCTCTGAAAGGCTTTAGTGTCTTTGTGTGTCTTTTCTCTGTAAAGCACATTATTTAATGAAGCCGTTGGACAATGAACCGGCTGAGGTCACGACCCCCGAGGACATGGGAATGGATTAACACGTCACTCGACCTTTGACCTGGTCAGTAGAGGCCGAGGGCTGAGGTCCACGTGGAATTCACCAATAACCGCCGATGAGCTGAATGTGCAGTTCAGAGACGACCATCCGACAAAAACAAAGAGATTAGAATGTTTGAGGGGTCCGGTTTGAGTGACGGACCAAGGAACCAGATTTCACTCATTTTAAAGGATTTTTAAAACGGTCCCAGTGTCCCTGTATGTCAGCGTCTCTTCTATGTGGATCAGAACCAGTTGAATGTGTGAGGTTGTCAGGTTCTGTTTCTATGTTCCAGTCCTGTGGTCTGGATGCACATCAGTCTAACTATAGAAGTGGGCGGGACTTTGACTGGAGGAGAACTGAGCTCAGACTACGTTCAGACTTCAGACAAATGCGGCCCAAATCCGATTTATTTGCTCATATTTGACCTGTAGCCAATCTATAGAATAGAATCTTTGTTGTCACTGCACAATTAAAGAAACAAAATGAAACAAAAACTAAAAGAATACTCTTAGAAACTATAATTAAAAACAAAAAACACTCCAAACAAATCCTATTTTGTCAGTAAAACATGAATGACTAGATGATTCCCCCAATCTTTAACCAGTATTATGTAGTAATACCGTCCGAATGTGGCCCCTGACACCCCTGATTTATAACATTTTTAAAATTTGTTCCTCAAAACTGTGAACCAACTTTGTAGACATTGTCCCAAGGAAGATACAGATAAAATATGACATGAATCCGACCAGTAGTTTTGTCAGAATAGATATTTGAAGGAATCGCTAATGCCGCTGAACAAAGCGGTTAAATAAATAGATCAATAACAACGGAATAGATGTATTTAAACTCTTATATGTGGTCAGAACATTCAACACCAGAATAAACCTGATGGAAATTAAAATCAAACAACACAAAAAGCTGCTTTATATGATGAGAACATGAACAAACCAATGAAACCCTGAGGATGAGAATGATCAGCGTCACACAGATGAAAGTATTTGGTGATAAAAGTCTGCGTTTGTGAATAAAACCAGGATCAAAAGTCAAATCCAACCTGTCACTGGTTGTGATGGTGTTGATAAATTTCCACTTGACGTGGTGTGTTGTCACGCTGTTCTCTGGGTTCAGTCTGTTCTATGACTAATGATGTGTGTCAACCTGGCATCAGCACATACACGCACTTAATCAAGGTAATGAACGGGTCCGCGGAACCCAGCCAACAGCAGCAGCAGCAGCAGCAGCAGCCGGAGGATTTAACGCTCTGTTAGCAGCGCTTTATGTGACACCAACACAGACCTGATGGACACACCGAGCACCAGAGTGTCCTGAAATCACCCATTCATCTGTCAACAGCCTTTTATTATCCTCCATGTTATCAGTCACATCACATTCAACTCACACTTAAGCCAGAAAACTGCTAAAATGAACACGCTTTAAATTGACTAAAACAGATAATAGTCACAGAATAATATAGGTCATCCTGTTATTGGACAAAAGAAATGTTGTATAGATGGACAAACACGTCAAGATTCATTAAAAATACAAATATCACACATATTGTCATTAAACATACACACAATGAAATTCTTAAAAAATAATAATAGTAAGACAACAGACCATAAAACAGACACAAAATCTTAAAAATACATAAAAGATCTTAGAGAGATACCTAAAATATCGAAGAACATACCTAAAAGATCCTAAAAAATACCCAAAATATCTAAGAAAATGCCTAAAATATCTAAGAAAATACTCAAAATATCTAAGAAGATACCTAAATGATTCTAAAAATACCCAAAATATCTAAGAAAATACCTAAAAGATCCTAAAAAAATACCTAAAATATCTAAGAAAATACCCAAAAATATCTAAGAAAATACCTAAAATATGTTAAAATTCTTAAACTACAAAAACAAAACAACTGGACAACCCACTAAATATGTATATGAATAATAATCATCAAAAATGTGTCCAGAAGATGAATAATAATAACGTATAATGTAACATGTTGAACATGAAAACAGAAACTCTATAAAGTTGTATCAGTTTAAACCATTTATGAAATGGTTTATATTTGATTTTTAATAATTTTTTACTTTTTTCAGTGAGATTTTCAGCATGAGTGTGTTCATTTTTTGCGATTATTGTGACTTTCGTTGGAGTCATTTATTTTAAAGGTTTTACTAAATATAAAGGAGCAAAAAAAAGCAACAAAAATACTGTAAAGTGAAAACATCACATAAACCCACGAACACTCCTGTTTGCAGCAGATCTTGATTTCATCCTTTCAGTTTTCCCAGTTTTCCTCCAGATCCGACCCCCAGCGCCCCCCCCCCCCGTATTCTAGTCCAGTGATGCGTGGCATACTGTACAGAACATACAGATGCTGAATAATTGATGTAAACAGGAAACGTGAAGTGTGTAGAGCAGCCGTGGACCTTCCATCACTCAGGAGGGGGTGGGGGGGCAGTTAGATCTGTGACATCCTCCGTGGGGGGGCGGGGGGGGGGGGGGGGCGGCAGTAAACGTCCCATCAGCCCCCAGCCCGGTTTGATGAAAGGGTCTCTGCAATCAGCCGACCCATGCTGCTCAGACCACACCACATTCCACCAGATCCAGGGGTGGTGGTGGTGGTGGGGGGGTCATTAGGGTGGACCACAGCTGCTCTTTAACCCCCCCCACCCCCCAAACACCTACACTCTGAAGACTGCATGAAACGGCAGCAAAATAGTGTCAGATTCAGAGGTTTGGAGATGGAGGCTCAAACCCCCACCCACCCACCAACTACCACCCCCACCCCCCATCTGGATGCGAGGGCTGGTGCATGTGTCGACCTGTTCCAGATCCTGAACGTCTCCAAATGCCTCCAGCGCAAACTCCACAGCAACCACAGTTTGAGTCCAAACACAGAGCTGCTGTTCAGGTTCAACTGTAACCAAACACCGACTCAGCCCAGAACATGTGACACAGCGGAGGTTAAAGGTCAACGCACTTTAGTACCGGGCACTGCACTGAACACCACCTAGCATCAGCATTAGCATTAGCATTAGCGCACTGGGAGCTTCATCTTCATCAGTGCCTCAGTCAAGGACACTAGGAAGACAATTAACCCTCAGGGGGAGAAGGGGGAGGGGGTTTGACAGTCGAGGTAGAGGGTTTGATTCCACACTGCCCTAAATTAATACATAATAATAATAATTATCTATATATTGTCAATGTAATCCTAAATAATGGGATGACCTTTTCTCTTATTTGGTTTGTATTGTTTTATTTATAGTTCTGTTTTTATGATCGACTGTTTCAGCAGTGGTTGTTTTATAAAGTGCTAATAATAAATTTATAAAGTGCTTTATAAATAATGTTGAGTTGTGTATTTAATGAAACAGGTCAAAGTGCCATAAACATGTTCACATACGTCTGTCGATCATTATTCATGTCTTTACAGTTTAAAGGATGATGTTGGTTCGAAGTGAAGAAACCAGATGTAAACAGGTTAAGTAAATATAGAAGACAGAACCTGGGCTGGGACTGGAGCCAGTACCAAGTCCTGGTCCTTGTCTAGGTTCCAGTCCTGGTCCTGGTCTAGGTCCTGGTCCCGGTACTGGTCCTGACCCGTGTCCCTCCTGTCCTTCCAGGGGCTGTTCGGAGCTCTACCGTATCCCCATGGTGGAGTATAAGGTGGACAGCGAAGGGACGCCGTGCGAGTACAAGACGCCGTTCAGGAGGAACACCACGTGGCACCGGGTTCCCACTGCCGCCGCCCCGCCCCTGTCCCGGGGTTCGCCCACCCAGGGTCCGGACCGCCTCCAGTGTCAGCAGATCCTCCAGCAGCACCAGGCCAACATCCCCCGCAGCACCTCCTTCGACCGCAAACTGCCTGACGGCTCCAGGTCAGTACCCGAACTTTTTATGACCAGGAGTTCAGTTCCCGGGTCAAACAAATCCTGCTAATGTGTGTAGTTTGATCCGTTCACCACTAGGGGTCAGTGAACATCACAAACAGAACCTTTTCTACACATTTCTGTTCAGGTCTTCATGTTGATCCTCATGTAAACATGTGTGACATCCCTTTGTTATCTGTAGAATCTACATCTGCTTCAGTTTCGTCATCATCTCCACTTTAGTTCATTGTGTTTCAGTTTAAAGGTTTCATTATTTAAGAAGCAAAAGCCAAATGTTTCAGCTTCACTTTCAGGGAGAGTCGAACGAAGCAGGAAATAAACTGGATGAGTTGATGTTTTTTCCACTTTTGGAAAACGTCACATAAACATAGCGAATTAAACAAACCAGAGACTTTTATCAAACGGATCAAACCCATCTCCTGGGTTCTGACTCCTGGAGGATCATCCCCCACGTCCCCCTCCTCTTCCTCCTTCCCCTCCTCTTCTTCCTCTTCCCCCTCCTCTTCCTCCTTCTCCCTCCTCTTCCTCCCCCGTCTCCCTCCTCTTCCTCGGTGGTGGTGGTCGATCTCCTCTCCTGCTCCTCTCTGCTGAAACACACCTCACCTCATTTCAGCCAGTTAGAACAGAGACAGAGAGCCCCGCCCCCATACCGGCGTGGGGGGCGGAGACACTGATCCACAGCCCATCAGTAGATCAGCTCATGTGTCAGTGTCACATTTCCTGTAAATTCAATGAAACGTAGCTGATATAAAACAAAGTGAAGATCATGTTCCACTAAACTGAACTAGATCCAGACAAATCCAATAGTTTCTATATAAACGGGTCACGTGTGTGCAATGTTTACGGGATCATGTGACATCTGCAACGTACACTGAAGAAAACCAGACTGACACACGACAAACAGGAAACTGCACATGGATTTGACGTTAACGTGTCCTCGACTGAAGACGTAGAAGACATTTATTAAAGAAGATAATGTGGTTTCATTTCTATGAGGTTATGTATGGACTCTTACATCACAGAGGGTCTGATCTGTCACATGTTCTTCTATAGGAAACTGTGGACGTGTAGGAAGAAGTTAGAGTTGAACCCATAGAATCATCATCTAACACGACATCAAATATGGACATCGGTGGTTTTGAAACCGGTCCTAAAAACAGGACAGAGGAGGTAAAAATTCGAACCAGATGTAGACGAATGTTATGAAGCAGGTTTGGAAGCACTTTGGGTAGAATTTAAAAATAAATATTCACTGAGATAAAATAGAAACTATTATTCAGATAAAACACATTTTTATTTGACACTCATACAAAGATCTGCATGTAACACGGTCAAAAGGACACAAAAGTTACACTCTACTATTTTTTGAATATCTCTTTGTTCTCTCACAGGTGCATTTTGGGAATCGTAGTAAATATTCAAGGCATAGTGTTTCACAAAAATGGCTGCTGTTGGAAAATCATTCACGATTTATTAGTATTTAAATGTTCAAGTTCTGTATGTAACACTAGTGGACACAATGGGTTCCACACCAAACCTGGAATGAGACTGAGATGGATGACAAACCCTACATGTGTGGATTAGAAAAACCACCAGGATCGACACATTGAACACAGTGTCTTTATTTAGAGTCTATAGAAGAACATTTACACACATGTTTACACATCTAATGCACTGACACCGAGGGAGATTTAATGTTCATATTTGGGTCCTATTTTTGGACCAAATATTTCATTAAATATTCATTAATTATGGGATGGATCAGAGCAAGAGGATAATTTTTTTTGCATTTCTCTGAGGTCATCATTAGGTCCATCCTGGGGGTAAATATGTCTGCATTTACCTTTTATTATTGGGTCTAAAAAGATGGAAAAGTGACAGATACTAAAATAAACCCAGTTTCATAGAAGCACCCATTTATAATAGAAAACTAAATATAAAAGTCCATTTTCAGGTCTGCATCTAAACCAAAGTGTAAAAAGGTAGAATAACACCTGGATGTGTTTTTGAAAACAGACAATGCACAGAAGCAGATTCAGACACAATGAAACAAACGGAAATGGCGTCTTCCGTTAGACTCAGACTGAAGTAACAGATGAAATAACAGATGGTTTTCTGTCGTTTATCCTCAAACACTGAAGTGTCGTCCACATCTGACCCTCCGTTAAACCGCAGCCTGGACGTATGAGAACACCTGAGCAGGACAGAGGACACGGCTCAAACACTGGGTTGAAGTCAGACGACCAGGAGTCCACAGAGTTGAAGCCCACGTCCAGGGACCAGGAGGAGCAGCTGGTTCACATTAAAGAGCTGAACCCGACAGGAAATGGACCCGTCCGGACCGGGCGGCGCTGATGTGGACCACGAAGCCACTGACAGATTCCCACGGAGGAAAACGAAACCTGAGGACAGACAACGACTCAGATCCATGTTCAAACCCTGCAGCAGATGGTCCAAACTGAGGGTCTGGGTCCAAAACGGGTCACAGCTGCTTTTACCGGGTCCAGAAAAATACAGGACGAGGAGAAGGAGTGAACAAACCAAAGGATGGAGAAGACACTGATGAAAGTGTTGTGTTTGTCAGTGTTAGAGGTGATGGTTTCACACATGGGATGGAGTTTAACATTCAGGTTTAGAGACGTTACATCAGGGATGGATCACTCATTTTAGATCAGGTTCCACATTCTGCCCCGTATGAGCTCCAGTAAAATAACAGAATAAATAAATACATGTTCTCTTTTAGCACAAAAAAATAAAATTACGCGATGAAAACATTTATATTCACAAACTGTCCTTTCACAAAAAATATGAATAACATGAATAACTTGAAATTTGTGAAGGAAAATCAGTGTAACTGTACCAATATTCAGGTTCAGTTTATCATTTATACGTGTTCATTGTAACGTACAGATACAGTGGATCTACAAATACACACAACGGTTAATAGACTGAATATTGGTACAAATACACTGATTTACATTAAAACAATTCAGGTTCACATTTTTTGGGAGGATAGTTTGTAAATATAAAAATGTTCATGTAATTTTACTTTTTTTACACGAAAACAAAGAGAAACATTGGTCTTTGTCATTTATAGTTTCTTCTGTTCTTATTTGACTGGTTCTGATCCATTTTAGATCAAATTGGTCTGAATGTGGAACCTGAACTAACAGGATTTTAACATCATTGATTGTTAGTATCTTCAGTGTAATTTTGGCATTTTAATAAATTCATCCCTGGACCAGATTGGACCCTTCAGGGGCCGGTTTTGGCCCACAGGCCGTATGTTTGACCCCCCTGAACTACATCATCTGTTTTTGGGGTTTGAACGGAAAATGTTGGATCGTGATCTGAACAGGATCATCCTGTGGCTGGGATAAAAGCAGATGTTGACATCGATACTGAACACCGACACAACCTCAGCCTTATTTCATCATCATCATCATCATGTGGAGAAACCTTCATCTGGTCCTGGACAAGGTCTGCATGTGGACCCGTCAGACCTGGGTCATTCCAGTCCCATCCAGACCACACCCAGGACAGTGTTTAGTACTTTTTATCATCGTGACCCAGACGAAGCAAACAGGAACCTGCAGGAGTCCAGTCCAGATGCAGAACCCATTTCAGGGATGTGGGGCCGGGTCCTTTAGATCCTGGATCCATCCGGTCTTTGTGTGTTTTCTTGGATTTTTTATATTTACTTCTTGGATTTTTTTTTCGCCACTTATGGGTAATGAACCAAATATGGTAACTTCATTAACCTTGATTTTCTATATAGTAAAATATTGTTGAAAATTTTCACAGAAGTATAATACAGTCTTGTTCTGTCCTCCAATAACACACTGAGGTGGAATTAATGCATTTCAGAGTATTTCTAGGAGTGAACTGTAAAGGGTTAAACCCCGAGCGTCTCCGTCTCATCTGTTTTTCTGTCGGAGAACACGGAGTCTTTTTTCATTTACACGTTTTCCTCGGAGCTGATGAGCTGAGGCTGTTTTATTCCCCAGAGACAAAGACAAGGAAATGTCACGGCTGCATCTGAGAGGAAAAAAAACCCAAAACACTGTTCAAATCCAGTGTATTTAAGTACCTCAGCACTGGGGTATGTGTTAACAGGACTATCTGTCATTGGTGGGTTTTGTTTTGATGCATCTGAGCTGAATTATGGTTTATTTTTACTTTGCATCGTTGTGCGTTTTCACAACATTAAGACAAAAACACGAGTGAATCCATCTGTGAATATTATGAGAAAAACACAAAAGGACGCAGGGATAAACTGACAGTAACAATGAAATGAAATGAAAAGTATGAAATAAAATGAGAACTAGAAGCACTCGGCAGCAGACCTCCGCCAAGGCTGATCAGTGGCCCCCCCCGTGGGCCCCCCCACCCCCGATCACCACCAAAATTTAATCATTTCTTCCTTATCCCATTTCCAACAAACCCTGAAAATTTCGTCCAAATCTGTCCATAACTTTTTCAGTTATGTTGCACACTAACGGACAGACAAACAAACAAACAGACAGACAGACAAACAAACAAACCCTGGCAAAAACATAACCTCCTTGGCGGAGGTAATAAAAACGACTAACAGACCCCCTGGTTTCTGCTCCGTGTGTTTTCATTGGATCAATAATAATCGGTCAATAACGGATCAGTGAACATCACACGAGTCTGAACCACAGCAGCGGACTCAGGGTTGAACCAGTCCATAATAATAAAGCCTCATCCAATGACTGTGGGTGACGCTGACTGTCTGTTTCAGGTTTAATACTCCATTACTGTCATCATCTTCATCCACATTCAGTCACTTATACATATTTGTTCATTTATGGCTCTGGTCGTAGATGTTCAGTTCAGGTTCAGAGGCTGTGAAACTGACTTTTGACTTCATCAAATGGGTTTTAATCCACTACAGGTTGACTCTTCAGGTTTGTGTCCTGATCATATGGATGAAAATGGGAACACAACTGGGTGTTTACGGTTTAACCCTTAAAGACCCAAACGTCCACCTTTAACCCTTAAAGACCCAAACGTCCACCTTTAACCCTTAAAGACCCAAACGTCCACCTTTAACCCTGAAAGACCCAAACGTCCACCTTTAACCCTTAAAGACCCAAACGTCCACCTTTAACCCTTAAAGACCCAAACGTCCACCTTTAATCCTTAAAGACCCAAACGTCCACCTTTAACCCTTAAAGACCCAAATGTCCACCTTTAATCCTTAAAGACCCAAACGTCCACCTTTAACCCTTAAAGACCCAAACGTCCACCTTTAACCCTGAAAGACCCAAACATCCACCTTTAACTCTTACAGACCCAAACATCCACCTTTAATTTCTTAAAAACCCAAACATCCACCTTTAACCCTTAAAGACCCAAACGTCCGCCTTTAACCCTTAAAGACCCAAATGTCCGCCTTTAACTCTTAAAGACCCAAACGTCCTCCTTTAACTTAAACCATCTACTGATCTAAACTGTTTAATTCCTGTTGATCCACTAATCCTTTCAGTCCATGTCAGTAATTGGTGTAAAATACAGTTCTTCATCTTTTCATGGTCATCAGATATGACCATATTTGGACATTCAGAGGCTCCGTAGTTACCGTGGAAACACTGTCATCTTCTACATCACAGGTGTCAAACATGCAGCCTGGGGGCCAAATCCGGCGCGCCAAAGGGTCCAGTCCGGCCCTGGGGATGAATTTGTGAAATGCAAAAATTACACTAAAATATGAACAATCCTTTTAGTTCAGGTTCCACATTCAGACCAGTTCAATCTCAAGTGGGTCAAACCAGTAAAGTACTATCATAATAACATAGAAATAATGACAACTCCAAATTTTTGTCTTTGTAAATATAAATGTTTTCATGTATTTACACTAAAACAAAGTATAATTTTGCAAAAAAAAAAATGTGAATAACCTGAAATGTCTTAAGGGAAGTAAGTACAACTTTATCAATATTCTGTCTGTTATTATAAAGTTTTGTGTGTTTGTAGATCCACTGTGATCTGTAAGTTATTATGTACATGTGGAAATGAGAAACTGAGGCAGAATATGGTTAAAATTATGCTTATTTTTTTAGTTTGTTCATGTTATTCACATTTTTTGAAAGGATAATTTGTAGATGTAAACCTTTTCTTAATGTAAATTAACTTTTTTCACTCTAAAACATACAGAAAAGTTTGGAGTTGACATTATTTCTGTATTATTATGTTATTATTTTACTGCTCCGGCCCACTGCAGATCAAATTCAGCTGAATGTGGCCCCTTGAACTAAAATGAGTTTGACACCCCTGTTCTACAGCATTGATTCCCCAGTAAAACCCATGGAGTTGGATCAGTGACAGTTGATGAACACATGAGCATGAGACGTGAACATGGAACCTGATGAAAGTGGACATTCATGAATCCAGAGATGAGATGAGTGTAGAACCTGTAAACGACACTGTTGAACAGACAGACTGTTGTTCTGTCTCATGTTGTTCTGTTGTTGGTTTTGTGTTTCTGCAGTTAAATCCTGATCTGGTCCATGTCTCCATGTCTCTGACCTGATGCAGCAGCTGTTCATCTGATCAGCTCAGGTTTAATCCTCTGTGGTCTTTATTCCGTCTTCAGGATGATCCAGGACCTGGAAAACCCCCAGGTCACGTCCTGTAACAAAGGAGACCAGCACTACCGGAGCTCCCCCAGTAACCAGTCCTCATCCAGCGATCCGGGTCCATGTGGCAGCAGCACCTGGTCCCAGCAGCCTGGATACGACGGGTATGACCCCCCAGGGACTTAGACTACGTTCAGACTGCAGGTTTTAATGCACAAGTCGGTATTTTTGGGTGAAGTCTGATTTTTTTGTGTGTTGGTTCATACTTTGCATGAAATGCGACATCTATCAGTTTTGAGTCTGAACTGAATGTGACCCTGAAGTGACCCACATGCACTAAACAGGTCCTGATGGAATACGAGACCACGCAGACACACACTGTGTTTACAGAAGTAACACTCCTGGGACGCAGAACTCGGACGTTTGTCGCATTTCAGTGACGCAAAGGTCGGATAAATGCGACCTGGACGTTCAGACTGAAGTCACATTGAAAATATCAGATATGTATCAGATTTAGGACCACATATGAAAGTGGTCTGGGTCAGATTTAGGACCACATATGAAAGTGGTCTGGGTCAGATTTAGGACCACATATGAAAGTGGTCTGGGTCAGATTTAGAACCACATATGAAAGTGGTCTGGATCAGATTTAGAACCACATATGAAAGTGGTCTGGGTCAGATTTAGGACCACATATGAAAGTGGTCTGGGTCAGATTTAGAACCACATATGAAAGTGGTCTGGGTCAGATTTAGGATCACATATGAAAGTGGTCTGGGTCAGATTTAGGACCATATATGAAAGTGGTCTGGGTCAGATTTAGAACCACATATGAAAGTGGTCTGGGTCAGATTTAGGACCACATATGAAAGTGGTCTGGGTCAGACTTAGGACCATATATGAAAGTGGTCTGGGTCAGACTTAGGACCATATATGAAAGTGGTCTGGGTCAGATTAGTGCTGCTCAGACTGTCTTTAACAGATCAGATCCAGGTCACATATGGACCACATTTACCTACAGTCTGAACGGAGCCGTAGACGTAGTTTGATCTAAAACAGGACGCAGCGTTTTCACTGTAAAACACAGATTATATGTAGACGTAATGAAAGGATGGTGTGTCCTTCTGTGTACAGATGTCCGTCTCCGATCCTCCATGAGCGTTCGGGGGACATCCCTGTAGACGGAGACCTGCACCGAGACCGGGAGCCGACCCTGGAGAGGACCAGGTCTGCAGGTCAGTCCACCAGACCCTCATTACACCTGGATGTTCTGCAGGGTTAAAGGTTCCATGTGTTCTGGGTCTGAGGGTCCACATCACTTCAGCTCCATTTGACCCTCAGACACCAGCAGTGACTCAATGAAAACTGTCATTTGAACCCTTTAATTCTGTCAGATCTCACATTTATCCACTTATTGTGGTCATATGACAGCATCCAGACTTTTTGCGAGGGGCTTCATTCTGTAACTCAGGAGGTCACAGGCTGGGGCGCCGATAAGGGGGGGGGGGGTTAAAGTTGACAAATCCATGGGGCCCAGCATTTATGGGGGTCCCATAGAGCAGTGTGGGGGTCCACTGGATACAGGCTAGAAGGTGTGAAAATTCTGTGTAAGATCCGCTGTTTAATAGACAGGAATAGAACTCTGCTTCGTTTCGTGCTAGCGCAAGTGATGGTATCCATGGCCTACCCCCCCACCTACATGCCCCCTCCTGTCAAATTCTTGTGTAATTTATATATTTACATATTTATGATTTTCTTCCCCCTTTTTATTTTCTTTTTTTTATTGTCTATCTATTTATTTATTATTCAGTTTAATTTATTTATCTTTTATCTCTCTTATCTAACTTTTTGAATTTATGGCAGCGCTCGTTCGTTTGGGGTGGAATTTTCTTTTTTGTATGTTTTGTCATCCGTTGCTCTTTTTATTATTCATGTTCATAAAGTCTGAAAAAACAATAAAAGATTATTTAAAAAAACTCAGATCTCAGGCTGTTGTGAACATGATAAACATCAGTCAAAAAATGACTTTATAAACTTCCCATCTTTCTTTACTATTATTTACAGGATTTATCAGTAAATTCACTCATTCAAAGCAAATGTAAAACTGATTCTGACAAGAGAACAAAGCAGAAACAGCTGAAAACGTGGATGTGGTGGTTGTGAAAAACCTGGAGATATGAGGAAATTATGTAATTTCAGCCAAAAATGTGGAAAAGTCAGAGGAATTTTCAGGGATGCAAACTCCTTTTTAAAGTCATAAGTCATAGATTTTTCCACATTCTGGTCCTAAAATCCACCATAAATCCAGGTTTTGAAGCTGATATTTGAAAAACCGTTTTCCTGCAGCTCTTGAACGTCCTGTCCTTTTTTCACATCTGAGGAGTTCACGTCTCTAAAGTTTATCTGAACTTTTGTCACATATAGACATATTAGAAACAGATTTGAGGAGATTTGGCTGTTTTTTTTCTTGCTAATTGAGTAAAACACTCCTTTTTATTACATCTTTTATTTTTTTCTAAGTCTTTTAGTATTTGAATATGAAAATAAGACAATAGAGACTGAAACGCTTGTTATTTAGGTTTTTTTTTTATATATATACAGTTATTAATTGAAGTCCACTGGTGTTCAGTGGAAACACATTACTAATCTGTGAATGTGTTGGAGGCTGGGTTTGGATGTTAAGGCTTCTTCTTCTTCTTCTTCTTCTTCTTCTTCTTCTTCTTCTTCTTCTTCTTCTTCTTCTTCTTCGTCTTCGTCTTCTTCTTCGTTTTCGTCATCTTCGTCTTCTTTTTCTTCGTCTTTTTCTTCTTCTTCATTGTCTTCTTCGTCTTTGTCATCTTCATCTTCTTCGTGTTCTTCTTCGTCGTCTTCTTCTTTATCTTCTTCTTTGTCGTCTTCATCTTCTTTTTCTTCTTGTCGTCTTCATCTTCTTTTTCTTCTTCGCATCTTCATCTTCTTTTTCTTCTTCGTCTTCTTCATCTTCGTCTTTTCTTTTTTCTTCTTCGTCTTTTTCTTTGTTGTCTTCTTCGTCTTCTTCTTTGTCATCTTCTTCATCTTTTTCGTCGTCTTCATCTTCGTCTTCTTTTTCTTCTTCGTCTTCTTCGTCTTCATCTTCTTCCTCTTCTTCGTCTTCTTTTTCTTCTTCGTCATCGTCTTCTTCTTCTTTGTCGTCTTCGTCATCTTCGTCTTCTTCTTCCTCATCTTCATCTTCTTCATCTTGTTTGTCTTCGTCTTCTTTTTCTTCTTCGTCGTCTTCTTTGTCTTCTTCATCTTCGTCGTCTTCATCTTCTTCGTCTTCTTCGTCTTCATCTTCGTCTTCTTCATCGTCTTCTTCATCTTCATCTTTTTCTTCTTCTTCGTCTTCTTCATTGTCATCTTCTTTTTCTTCTTCTTCTTCATCTTCTTCTGTTTTAATAAACTGTTGTGTGCTGTTTGTTCATCCTCAGAGGCCAAATGGCACATCCCTTCCACTAAGATCCTGAACCCGCTGAAGCAGAGGGACGGAGGGAAGGACTCGCCCAATAAACTGTCCAGGGTAAATGTCCACTCACACACTAAAACATCTCCACATCCCAGCGTCCTCCCCCTCCTCCTCCCGCTCCTCCTCATCCCACCGGCTTCATCTCATCATCCCACACATTTCTAGGACACATTTTCCTAGAAGGTTGAATATATTAAGAGTCCTTTTTCTGGTTGGTGTCTTTTTCTTGTCTGCTTGGACGGGGTGTGTCCCCTGACGCTCATGTCCTCCCGCCTCATTCAGAAGGTTTTCAGCCCGTGTGGTGTTAACTCAGGCCAGAGGGGGAAAATGTAAAGCACTGTCTGGGGCTCAGAGCGTCGGTACGACCCATAATCCACAGGGCTCAGATTAACGTCCTGCATTAGATTCAGATTTCAGCCTCATTTTCAGTTTTGTGGCATCGGTGGTGGATTAAGGTTATTCCATCCTCCACCAGAACACAGAAATGAGATGGTTTTCTCCAGGTGAAAACAACGACAACACAGTTCATTTTGTCCATTGCATTTCATACGCCATGAGAAAACTCAAGTACAGAACCTCCTGCAAAGTCTTGGGCCCAATTCACTCCTTGGCCCTCCCCCTTGCCCCTACCCCCTTGGCACTCTCCCCTTGGCTCCTCATCCTTGGCCCTCCCCCTTGTGCCTCACCCTTGGCCCTGTCCTTTGCCCCTTCCCCCTGGCCCCCCCCTTGGCCTTGTCCCTTGGCCCTCCCCCTTGGCCAAATAATTAAGTTGTTTCTGAAGAAAATCCGTACATTTGTGTGTTTCTTTCGTCACTGCTGGTCTTTTTTGTTGTGTTTACCTCCATCTGACCGATGAGTTCGAACTGAATTATGGGAGATTCTCGTAACCCTCCAGTTGTAGTGTAAGTCCTGAGGACAGAATGTCCTCTTTCTTTCCTCTGAGCCCTGAACAGAGAACATGTTGTCCTGTTCATCAGAGGACGGAAGAACCTTAATGTGTCCTCATTAGAGAAAATGTCAAGGATTTTAGTAATTAACACTAATATCACATGATTTGGATTATTTTACCAAATGTCTGTGCAAAGTTTGGAAAATCCACCTGTAGATGTGTGCATAATGTTGTGATGTTCTGCTCATGGGGTGTGACCTTCATCCATCCTGGAGGTCGTCAGTGACGCAGTTGAACCTATTAATGATGAAACCCTGACGGCTCTGAGATCCGCTCCATTTTGTCATTGAACCCGTGAACATGTGATGAACTGATGGTGTTTCTATGTCTGATCTGTATGTACGTGGTCTGATCTCACTGTCTGGTATCTGCCCCACCCCCCACCCCCCCAGACTGATAAGAACTCCAGCCACTCCAGCAGTAACACCCTGTCCAGTAATGCCTCCAGCAACAGCGACGACAAACACTTCGGCTCTGGTGACCTGATGGACCCTGAGATGCTGGGCCTCACCTACATCAAGGGGGCGTCGACGGACAGCGGCATTGACACCAACCCCTGTGTGGCGCCGGGGGCCCGGGTGCTGCTGCAGGGCCGGGGGGCGGAGCAAGGTCACCCCTGGGCGTCGGAGGATGGGGCGTCAGAGGACGACCACGGGAAGCTGTACCTGCCGCAGGGCTACGCCGCCGCCGTGATGTCGGGTCACGTGACGGAGGGAAGCATCGGAGACCTCAGCGAGATCTCCTCACATTCCAGGTAAGGTGGGCGTAGTCACCAGGTGTCTCTGAGGGTCACCTGATCTGTGGTTCAGGGTGTGGTTTAGAGCAGTGGTCCCCAACCTTTTTTGTACTACGGACCGGTTTCATGCATGAAAATTTTCCGTGGACCGGGTAGAGGTGAGGGGGTTCCAATAACAAAAACCTTTGTCAGTTCAGAGCATGTGATCTGAAACACTTCCACTGTATATCAGGCAATTCCACTGATTCTACAGTAGAATATCAACTCACCCAAATGCAGAACCAGTGGAACCCTGGACTGGTTTCCCTGTAACTAGATGGTCCCATCTGGGGCTGATGGGAGACACACAGTCCAGGTGTGTTCCATAGATCCAGTCTACTACTTGGTAACTGTCATCGCAGAAAACCCAGACACACAAAGATATGAGGTTGGAAACGGAAGAAGGACTTTCAGGGCTTTTGTGGCAATATCTGCATATTCTGCTTTGACTTGAATCCAGAATGCTCAGAGGTTTGAAGTTGTCTTAAACATGGATTGATGTGCTGGAGCAGTTTGGAGGCGCTTGTGTGTCACCTGTTGGAATGAACCTGTAACTGAGGCAGGAATCCTGAGATTTCCTTCTAAATGCAGCTTTCAGTTTGCAGGCAGTCTGTGACCCTTCTGCAGCCTCATCGTTTCCTCGTCTCCTCCTGAAAAACTTCTCTGGTGAATTTAGTTTTTGGCTCATTTCTTTAGCTTGTGTTTCTACTGATTCATGAAATGGCACCAGAGTCTAGCGGTTGTGAGGCGAGGGCAGAAATGGTCGCTTTTCAAAATAAAATATCCGCAAGTCTAATGGAAAAAATTGCTTTAACATTAACTACAATTTTTTTTTTTTTTTGTGTGACCTGGTACCAAATGATTCACAGACCGGTACCGGTCCAGGCACCAGGGGTTGGGGACCACTGGTTTAGAGCAACGTCGCCTAAAGGATCATAAACCTGGTTTAGTGTCAGACCAGGTTTAGATTCTAGTTTAAAGCTCAGAAATATGGAGAAACACATGAAATGTTTATTCTGTACTTTAATGAATAATTTGTGTTTAATGTCATGACCAGAAAAACTCTCAGTAACATATGAATGAAAAAGTACAAACAGTGAATATTCAGGAACAGAACGTGTGAAGGTGAAGGACAGTTGGACTGGATTCATGCCTGAAACCCACCGATGTCTGGATGTTTAACACAGTTTAAAGACAAATAATCTGGTCTGGGTTTGACCCTGATCCAACGGCACTGGGGTCACTGTGATGTCACCACAGGGTCACTTTGATGTCACCACAGGGTCACTTTGATGTCACCACAGGGTCAGCCTGATGTTCCTTCCTCCTCTTTTGGGGGGTTTGCTTGTGGACTCATTGATTTCCTGCTGATGAAGTTCTCGCCCTTTCGCTGCTCGGAGCCAAATATTGGATGTGCTGTACGTGGGCATGAGCACTGGTTACCACGCCAACATGTGAGAGGCGGGATTAGAGAAGCACCGCTGGCTGTAGGCTGACCTTTTCACCCCGCCCACCCTCGGCGCTGACCTACTGCCTGACTCATCCAGCTGTGATGAAGCCCATGGTCGGGGCTGCTGTCAGAGCAGAGCACCGGGGGGGGGGTTCATCACACCGCCATCCAAAACCCGGCTCCATGCAGGGGGTGGGGGGGTCAGCGGTATCTGGGAAACTGCAGCTCTATTTGTGCCGTACAGGATTATGTTTCCACAGTCTGTTGAGATCACTGACCCGTTTGGATGCCGCCTCAGCTGTCGCCTCCAGGAGGATCCGGAGCGGCGCCATCACCTTGACCGCTCCCATCTTCGCCGCCGTCTCCGTAAGTCCGTGACACCCGCTGTCCTCTGAACAAACAGGGAAGCAGCGGGACCACATTGAGCGGGTGTGGCCCAGATGGTCATGAATATGGAGGCGGTGGATGTGGATCCTCTGGCGAAGCCCACCACCCCCCCAGGTCTCCCAGGTCTCCCACGGCGACGCCAACACGTTCTGTGTCTGCTGAAAGTTTTCCAACATGGAAACCTGGCGCCGCCGTCGGACCAGTTGTTCCTCCATCCGTCCAAGACGTTAATGAAAAAACCGTCCAAGTCATATTTACTGATGGAGTGACTGTCCAGTACCGGAGCTTCAACAGTTAAATTTAATAAGAAATGAGGAGATGCCATCATCATCATCAACATCTTCATCTTCATCCTGCGTTTTCATGAAAACATCAGAAAAAATCAGACAGTTCATCCTTATTATGTGTAGAATGAACTGAAACCTCAGATATGAATGAACCTGTAACAGAACACGTGTGCTGGTGAACGCTGGTTTATTCGTTGGTTGTCTTCGAGCCACAGGATGGAGCGGTCGTGGTCATCCACGGCAACTGTCGGATGATTATCTGTTGTGACGTAGAAGGATGAGGTTAAAAGGAACGAGCAGAGGTTGGTTTGAGTCATCGTCACTGATGCTCTAGGAGATGCAGCTTCATCATTTCCCCTCATCGTTCTGTTCCAGCCTCTTCATCGCTGCTCTTTTATTTCTGTTTGTTATGATTTATGCTTTTGTTCATTGGTCAATCTTCCTCTTACAGCCCCGCCCACTGGATGGATGGGAAATTAGAGAAGAATCTCAATAAATACAGACAAAATACAAGTGAAACAAAAGAAAAATCCAACAATCTACAGGAGAAGTGACCCCCGTTACCCACTCGTTGATGTGGGTGTGTTCAGCTGTAGTTTGTCTGTATTGACCTTCAACCCAACAGACTTCTGGGTAATGTGGGCTGTAACAGGACAGACATTCATTGTGTTTCTTTTCAGTTACGTTGTGTTTGTGTTTTTTTTTAACTGGTCAGCGGTTCTCATCATTCGGGCAGTCCTCTGGCTCGCGGCGCCAGGTACTGCGTGTCCGCCGACTCCTCCAAGGTCTACACCATCCCCCAGACCAGCAGTTCGGGGGCGGGGCCGGGGGCGGGGCCTGACTCTGAGCCCTGCGGACAGACGCGGCCGCCGCCCGCCTCTGTGCAGACGACTGGCGACGACGACACCCATAGCAACGAGGAACCTCCCAGTCTATCAGAGTGTGGGTGAGTGTGGACAAGACGCGAGGCCGTCGCCGTCGCCGACAGATACGATGAAACACTAACAACACGCGGTAGTTAAGGGCGGTTTAGTTCAACGTGACGCGTTTCAGGTTGAACGGCTTCATCACAGACTGGACGACATCATCATCATCCTGTAGATAATGTTCATTCAACTGCCTGTTCCATCAAACTGCAACAAAATAAACAATAAAATACATGTAATTATTAAACAAAATGTAAAATTAAAAAATATATTAAATTAATTCTCCCCACATTGTACCTGACTAATGACTAGAATGTACTTTAAAATCAGACATTTCAAATTTCAGATTCTAGAGCCAAACTGTGTTTTAAATAAATTTTTTCCCATCAGTCATCTGTCATATTTTAGGTCAAATCCACATTTAAGTGTCGTCCCCAGGTGCACTCAGTCCTGTTACCCCCCCGAAAAAAAAAAAAAAAAAAAAAAAAAAAACACAGTGGAACATTCCATAGCAGGAAGTGACATCTGGGTCTAGTTGTGATTTAGTTGGTTCTTGAAGAATAGAAGCAGGAGTGAGTGACTTCATGTATTTGTGGATGTTTTACGTGAATATTATTTGGACTCGTGCTGTTCATCTGATTTTTTTTTTTCAGTTGAATGGACTTATTTTAACTGTTTAACATCAGGTTTTTATTGTGAATATGTTCCACCACAATCCAATCGTTGTGTAAAATTTACTTCAGCAGGTGGAAGACTTCTTTGGTCCCTTTGACGCTCTTCCACACTGTTCTCTGGCATGTTGAATTTATGTCTCATTCCCCCCTATGTAGTGGAGCTTCGTCAAGTAAATGCACACAGAGTCAAGTCAAAATTGGAGATCGAGCAGAATTGGAGCTGCATGAAGTGTTTATTCATGCATAAAATAAACACTGAGTTAAAATCTGCAGAAACAACTGACTTCACTGTGGGAGACCACTTTTATATTATCAAAAGTAGATTGGGTTTAGCTACTAACCATACCCATTTTTTAAATCATATTTTGAACATTAATCTAGTCACGTTGGAAACCCCCCTTTTTAGCTCGTCTCCGATAGGGTATGGTCTTTTTGGTGTCTGTCAGGATTGGTCAAAACATATACATATGCAACTAATTCCCAGTATTAGTTTATCATATATTTTTATATAACTATTTCCCAGAATATGTAAATTATTTCGTAGAATGTCCAAAATTTCCACTCGTGTACTTCTTTTGTATTTGCAGTTTTGTGTGATACACCAGTTGCGCTATGCGTGAAAAACCACCTCTTGCCAGCACAAAAACTTTGAATCAAAAGTAAGAATTTTGGTGAAATTGTCATTTTTCCATTAAGTGAATTTTTATGCTCAAGTTATAGTTGCGCAATTTGAGGGACAATGGAAAAGCGACCAGTGTCATCACATTTAGGAGACAGTGAGGGAACTAGTGTAGATGCTTTTAAACCTGTTTTTAAATGACTTATGGGTGACGGTAACAGGACTGAACAACACTAATAATCCAATAAAAGAACCTTTGAACCATTACACATTTTAGAGATAAAAGACATTTGTTTTAACAAACAAAATGGCTCATAAATAAATGATTATTTTTATAAGTTTCAAGTAAAATTCTGTATAAAAAAAAATCACTTCTAATCCCTAAGAAAGTGGGACAGAGACAACCAGAAGTGTATTATCCTCACTGAACCTTGTTTTGATGGGGAATGTTTTTGTTTTTTTTTTAAAATATGTACACTGTGAGGAATATGGAACAGTTTAATGTGACTGGAAGATGTTGTGTCTCTTATGCTTCAATAAAAACAAAACATACAAAACAAAACCAAAGAAAAATTCTATATAAAAAGAAGTATAACATGCAGTAAAAAAGTGGAAACGAGGACATTTTGTGCATTTTCTTGTTATTTAACAGGATCAAACTAATTAAAAGAATGTTTGACTAATGTAGATGTCGAATATTCACAACCATTATGAATTGTTTGTAGATGATGAGAATAAACTGAAAAAAACGAACCATTCTAGCCTTTAGTTTTTGATTTGACTTAATTAAATTCGACTTTAAAGACATCAAATCCCATGTTGTTGAATCTGGTGTTGGTTTTGGATCCATGACGGTGGTTCTGATCTAAAGTGACACCGTGATGGTTTTGTAGTCCAGCTCTGTTTAGTTCTGGGTCTGTTCCTGGTTTTCCTGGACCGTGTGTTGGTCCGGTTTCCAGACCCCCCCCCCCCCCCCCCCCCCCCCCCCCCCCCCCCGCCCATCAGCTCAGTCGTGTCGGTGCAGCCGTAGACGGACACAGTGGGCACATGTCACTACTGGTTATTGATCAGCGGCGTGAAGTGGCGTCCCCGCAGACCCACCGCCTCTGATTGGCTGTGATTGGCTCGAGTTCTACCAGATCAGCATCTCTGCGGTCAGACGTAGAATCACACCCGATAGAACGGAAACGCAGAGGACGAGAGGCCTTCAGGGACATCATGGACAAATGAACACTGGGTTAAAGAGACTGACAGGCAAATGCACGACACGTTCACTGAAAGGGTTTGGGTGTGTGTGTGTATTTGTGTGTCAACTTTAGCATCTGTATGTTTGTGTTGTGTGTGTGTTGTGTGTCTGAAGTTGTCAGTGTGTGTGTTGTGCGCTGGTACAGTCCCTGTATGTGTGTATGTGTGTGTTGTGTGTTGTGTGTCTGTGGTTGTCAGTCTGTGTGTTGTGCGCTGGTATAGTCCCTGTCTGTGTGTGTGTGTGTGTCTGTGTGTTTGTTTTGTGTGTATGTTGTGTGTCTGTGGTTGTCGGTCTGTGTGTTGTGCGCTGGTACAGTCCCCGTCTGTGTGTGTGTGTGTGTGTGTAATTGAATTGAAGCTGTGAATGGTCCACTTAAGGCCTGTGTGATGGATGGTGTGTGTTACCGTGGCCTTATTGAGACTCTCTCTAATCCAGTTAGCGTCTGCTGTTTGTTTAGATTCTTCTTACATAACTGGGCCTCGTGATGAACGATCTCATATCAGACGCTCATATTCTTCCAACATAATGAAGTTTCTCTTCCTGCTTCTGTAAAGTTTTCTCATTTTCACTAACGCTGTGTAACCATCACTCTAACCTCCGGCTTTTCTTCTTCTTCCTCCTCCTCCTACTACTGCGATTATGACTTCTTCTTCTTCTTCTTCTTCTCCTTCTTCTTCTTCTCCCTCTTCTTCTCCTTCTTCTTCTCCTTCTTCTTCTTCTTCTCCTTCTTCTTCTCCTTCTTCTGCTTCTCCTTCTCCTCCTTCTTCTTCTCCTTCTTCTTCTTCTCCCTCTTCTTCTCCTTGTTCTCCTTCTTCTTCTTCTTCTTCTTCTCCCTCTTCTTCTCCTTCTCCTTCTTCTCCTTTTTCTTCTCCTTCTTCTCCCTCTTCTCCTCCTCCTTCTTCTCCTTCTACCTCTTCTTCTTCTACTTCTTCTCCTTTTTCTTCTTCTCCCTCTTCTCCTCCTTCTTCTTCTCCTTCTTCTTCTTCTTCTTCTCCTCCTCCTTCTTCTTCCTCTTCTTCTTCTCCTTCTTCTTCTCCTCCATCTTCTTCTTCCTCTTTTTTTCATCCTGGTCCAGAGGAGCTGAGAGCTTGTTATCCTTCCTTCTCAAAATGCTGTCAGAACGTTCAAGGTACAAGTCAGTCAACATCAACCCCGTGGCCCTGATCTGACCCAGACCCCCCCCCCCCCCCTCCTCCCCCCACGCCTTCCCCACCTCTGTCCAAGGCCACTACCCATAATCCTCTGTCAAGGCATGTCTGAGGCACTGCTCCTGCCATGAAGCATGCTGGGAAGGGAGAGGAACCGGCTGTGCATCGGTGGCTGTGACATTTCTGCAGCGTTTTCCAGCAGGTCCGACGGCGACACGCTAACATCCTGTAACCCCCCCCACACACACAGCCCCTGTCCACCACCAAACATGGATGCTTTTATGTCCATAGGTTACATTAAATAGACGACTTTAAACAGGTTAAAAAATTCAACACAAGAATCAACCAGGAATTTGAGTGACTTCTCAGGATGTGTATTTTCCAAAAAGAAGAAGAGAATATGAAGCGATAGAATCATAAATAAGTCAGATAAACAGTTAGGTTTGATATTTACAGCTACACCATGGTTTTTAAGTTCCATCCGTCCATTAAACTGCTTTATATTCACACTTTTCTCCCCTTAGTCTGACTCCTGTGGGATGTGAATGACAGTAACACTTAAACCCATAAACACCGACAGGTTAAATCTAAAAACATCCACAGAAAAACTGCATTTCATACTCAGAAACAGGTTTATTACCAGGTATATATAGGTAACAAACAGATAAAAAGAGAAGAAGTCAAAATAGCAAGTAATAAAGGTAGAAGAAATAAAGACAAGACTTAAATACAAAGAACCAATAAGCCTCATAGGATTAATTACATCAGTGGTGTCAAACTCATTTTAGTTCAGTTCCACATTCAGCTAAATTTGATCTGCAGTGGGCCGAACTAGTCAAATAATAACATAATAATATAGAAATAATGTCAACTCCAAACTTTTTTCTATATTTTACAGTGAAAAATTTAAAATTAAACAATGAAAATGTTGACATCTACAAACTATCCTTTCAAACAATGTGAATTACTTGAACAAACTGAAAGAATAAGTATAATTTTAACAATACTCTGCCTCAATTTATCGTTTACACATGTTCATTATAACTTACAGATCACAGTGGATCTACAAATACACAAAACATTTGGTATCAGGCAGAATATTGTTAAAATTGCACTTACTTTTCTTAACACATTTCAGGTTCGTCACATTTATTCAGGTTATTCACATTTTTTGTGAAATTATACTTTGTTTTAGTGTAAATGCATGAAAATATTTCCATTTACAAAGAGAAACATTTGGAGTTGTGAGTATTTATAGATTATTATGATAGAATTTTACTGGTCTGACCCACTGGAGATTGAATTGGTCTGCATGTGGAATCTGAACTAAAATGAGTGTTAATTTCTTAAAATCTATTTTTGCATTTCAGAAATTCATCCCAAGGGCCAGACTGGACCCTTTGGCGGGCCGGATTTGGCCCCCGGGCCGCATGTTTGACACCTGTCATTTACAACCTTATAATGAAGAATGTAAAGGAAATATTTATATAATAACTGACCAACTTCAATTTAAGCTCAAACAAACATGATGAAAATTAAATATTGTCACTAGATTGAAGACTTTAAACCCTAGAAAATAGTGTTTGTTGGTTGTGAACATAAAAAACTGAGGAATAAACCTTCACTTCAGGATGTTTTTGCACATTTCAGCTTCATCCTGGTTTTTATTTGACGTCTCAGGTCAAATCGGACTGTGAATAGATCTGTGTGACGATGCGTTTGTGGGTCCGTCCAGTCCTTTAACCACAGTAAGCCCAGCGTTAACTCCTCCTCTGCTCTTTCAGAGTCGGGATGCATCTGGCGGGTTTCGCTGCCCTCCTCTATGTATTTAAGGATCTGTTGCCATGGCACCCATGGCTGAAAACGGGGCATCTCTGAGCGTGGCGTCTCTAGGTAACGGCTGCAGCCCGCCGCAGCCTTTGTCTCCTCCCGCCGCTGTTGACACCTGCCAACACAGAGGAGTCACAGCCGCCGGTTGCCACTGCACCGCCACCGTACGACCCTGAAAACACCATCACATGATCCCTGAAAATGCCAGCCAGCACCACCTGAAACCAAACCTCCCTCTGTGGCCCCTCCCCCTCCAATCCTTCACAGTCTGACAACTCCTGACCCTCTGTCCCTGTTTTCTGCCTCATTGTGCTGACAGTGTCGTTTCTTTAACAACAGGAAAAACACAGGGTTCCCACCGCCACAGACAGACAGGGAGGGACAGTCTACAGCATTATCTGGATTCAACCCACAGTTTAAAACAAGAAGAAAATAGTAGAAAAGATGTAACAACATATGATTAAATAAAAATGACCAAGACCATCTGACCTAAAGGTGAAACAAGAAGAACAACAGTTGATGGTGTTTTTGTGAACGTGGGCTGTAAACAGACATGAAATAGATCATTGTGGATTAAGGATTCACCTTTAACCTGAATTCTATCTGTAAGGAAAATCACAAAACAGGAAACTAAACCTGTCACATTTAGACCCTGATGAGTCAACCTGGCTCTTATTGGACTGAAAACACTGGATCCAATCTGTAGAAATTAATTTAAGTGCTTAATATTTGGAGTGAAAATCTAAATAATTGGCTGTTAGAGGCAGAAAATGTTCCTGATGCGTTAAATACAGTATTTATCAGGTTGTGATTGTGTCGTTTCTGTTTAGTCCATTAAATCTCATTGTTTTGTGTATAAAGTGTTGAAGTGTGGGAACCCTGGGTTAGCAGAGGACACTTCCTGTCTGACTTCCCTGTGACGCTCACATGCACCTGAAGGCGTCGTGTGAGGCTGGATGAAGCCCAGCTGTGGCCGCTCACGCCTCGGTTACAGGATGAGATTTGCACACATTCCTGACTGCTGTGCTTTGCCCTGTGTTTGGTCTGCAGGCAGCTGTATGCACAGGAGGCCTGCAGGCTTCAGGCTGCAGAACGAGAAGGGAAAACACTGCAGAGACTTTCAAAGGAGGAATACCTTAAAATGATGCTTCCTGACAGTCCTCCGGGAGAAGACCGGAACCGCAAGGTGAGAACCCACTGACTCACACTAATGTGCATGATGAGCATCTGCAGCCTTTACTGCTTCAGCCTACTGTTGGTTCTGGAATAATCTGCAGCGTGATACACTGGCTAAAGGTAAATAAAATGACTAAAGGTCTGTGATGAACAGTGTTTATGAGAAAGTACAACTGAACCTACGGAGGAGGAGGAGGAGGATGAAGAGCTTTTTTATGATCTTGGCATCGTTGAGGATGAATTTAATTCCATGTTCCTATAGATTCTGTGGATGACAAGTTCAGGATGTGAAGCTCTGAGGCTTTTATCAAATGAAACCGTTGTGTAAATGTTAAATAAATCACAGTCACTTCACACATCCTCCTGTCAGTGTTCTGGAACAAAAACCTGATGAAGACCTGGAAGGACTTTAATGTCAGCAATCTGCTCCTGATGGGCTAATGCTAATGGTAATGCTAAGTGTATTATGGGTAAAATACAGAGACTGAATTTCTCAACAGTGATAATAAATAAAGTTAAAAACATTTAAACCTTCATTGAATCATGAAAATCCAGAGGATTATGGGACAAAATTTCACATTAAAACAATATGCACTAACACCAGATAATCTTAGCATTCCGCTCTTTCTTAGCTAACATGACAGTTTCCTATTCTTACATGATGTGGAAGAACAGATGTGAATTAAACCTGAAATATAAAACCATCCTACTTTCTTTAAATCTGACGAAACACATGAAACACTTTTTGGATGTAAATTGTATTAAATTTACAGGTGTTGCTGTAGCATAATGTCATGTAGCTAACGCTGCTAAAAACCAGAACATTTACAGGTCAGTGAAAAGGCTAAATATTGTACACTTAAGGTATTTAAGTGTGTTTTTTCTTACAGGCTTAAATAGATATGTGTTGTAATGTTATTCCAGTATTAATTCATCCCTTCCATGTGTTTCATGTCCCACCATTAAACCGCAACGGTAGCTAGGAGGTGAATGCTAATGTTAGCTAACTGCTTCACATTAACTGCTAGTTGTTTTTTAATTTTATTTCCATTTCACTGTTAATTTTCATTTCACCAGTTCATCAGTGAAGTGGTAAAACGACAACAACCCATCGATTTCCTGCGTTAATATGACTTTAACAGGACATGATATGTTTTTCACCTCTGAATTTGGTCCAACTGAAGGATCCTGAGCCGTTTGGTTTGTCTGAAGCTCATACGTTGAGTTAATGTGTAGGTTCATGTTGGTTCTGCTCTGTTCTGCAGAAAGCCTCTCTGTTATTTAAAATGAAACTTATACGATGTTAAGGCATGTGTTCGCTGGTAAAAAAAAAAAAAAAAAAAAAACAGGAAGGTGGTTGTTGAGTCCCATTAAACACCACAAAGGAAGAACAGCTGTGGGTTTGTTTTGTGAGACCGACAGCGAGGTCGGACTGTTGGAGAAAATAACACTGGAGTCCAAAGAACATCTGCGTCATCATTTCTGAAGTTCTACTCTCCTGTTCCTGAGTTTGTAAAGTAAAACAGGGTCAGCGGCGTTCCCAGAAGTCTCAGCTCTGTGGACTCCACTGGATGATGCTCTGTTTTCTGTGGAACTTGAACACTTATAGCAGTGTTTTTCAACCTTGGGGTCACCTGGAATTCAAATGAGGTCGCCTGAAATTTCTAATAATTGATTAAAAAAAAAAATTACTAATAAAAATATGTTTTAATGATTCAGTATATATTTCATTATAATTAAAACAGCACGCACTTTTCCTAATAACAACCCAGTTCAAATAAAATGCAGCATATAATATCTGAGAGGGCATATCTTGATTGACCTGATCGTGTGACTACATGTGTTACTACGCCTCAACCTGCCGGACCCAGAAACCGGACCGAACAGAGAATATGAATGTTTAGAATACATTACGTAGACTAAATGTCATCGAAAATTAACTTTTTTTGCAACATAGTATAGCAAACTATTAGAAGATCAAAAACAAATTAATTTGGCAAAAAAAAAAAGACAAATTTTTGGAGTCATAAGCCAAAAAAGGTTGAAACCACTGATTTATAAACTCGTACATTAATGAAAATAATCCCAGTGATTCACCAGCTCTGCCCTCAGCCTGGGTTTTCTATTCTCCTCTTATTTTATTATGTCCAGGATGGTTGTGGACGCTGACCTTCACAGCATCGTACAGCGTAAGGGGGCGGAGCTACATACAAACAAAGATGATATTTGATTGCGCAGTTTTTCTGTTTTGATAAAATAACATTTGAATTTACTGAGTTTTAAAGAACATCTACACGATCAGTAAATAAATATAGGAAAATACAGGATTTACATGAAAAAATACAAAATGCAGAGGATAATATTACAATAAATTGTAATAAATCACTTAGAAATAGTTAAATATATAAAAAAAAAAATTTGAGTCACCACAAAAACAGTTGTGGTTGTTATAGGGTTATTATTGTATTTTTCTGGTGTTTTTTGACGCTGAAGCTGCTCCTCGTTCATTCATGTCCTTGTTCATTTGTTCATCATCTGTTTCACAAAAAATTAATTCAAAACACTATTGTTTAAATGAATGAGATAACACGAGTGAATAATAACTGATGATGTTGAGTCAGAACCTCGATGAGCCCAGAACCAGGTCAGCTGACCTCCAGTTCTTCGGTTTCAGTCGTCATCGACCGCCGCTCAGCGTTCCTTTAATTTAATTTCCATGGCTCTGAGTTTGCTCAGTGGGGATGTCATGGATTAAAGGCAGGAAGTGGCGGGGAGTGCATCGATGTTTGATGTTCCCCGTCCTCCAGACTCTATTAATTGCATCTTCAGTTCCCTCCCTGTGCCTGTGCCCGACCTCGCCCCCATCCCCCGTCCATTATCTACCAGGAAGGGGCCCTGGAGACACAAACGGGTTATTTTTGGACGCTGCTCATTCAACACAAATGCACTTCGTCCCTGGAGAACAGAGGCTCCTCGCCGAGGCCCGGACAGAGACCACTACCCTCCGTCACATGACCACAATGCCCAGGCAGAGGCCGGCCCCTGTTCGTCACATGACCACCTGCCCCGATAAGGTTGTCTCGTTATACGATCTGTAAGGTTTGAGGGCGGCAGCTTGTTCAGCAAGTGGACAGCGCCATCATTTCAAAACAGTGGCTTTTATTTCCCACTGATAAAGAAAACCCTGAATGCCTCAGACGTTCACAACATCAACACCGTCAAGGAACAGATTCTGTTAAAGTCAAATTCACAGGATCAAACATCAACATACAGAAAAGGACGAAGCAGGAAGATACGCCCACATGAGCCCAGTGAACACAAACCATTATCACAGTCCAATTATGGAATGACGGACGGAAACACAGTCCACGTGTCTGTGGTCTAATGTTGGATCTGTTCGGTCATCAGTCAGACGGTCAGCTCAAGGTCAACGCCACGTCCTCCATCTTTGTGCAGGTGCAGATGGCGTGTCAGAAACAGGACCGCTGTGTATCTGACATCAACAGGAAGGAGTTTCAGAGGATCCTCCACTGCATTCCACCTGTGGAGCTCTGGGAAAGAAGAACAACGATGAAGAAGAGGCTGTTCACACCCACAGAGGGGTTTCAGAGACCAGGTCCAGACCAGAGCCCAGGTCCAGAGCTGAGGTCCAGACCAGCACCGAGGGCCAGACTAGAGACCAGATCCAGACCAGAGACCAGGTCCACACCAGTGTCCATTTCATTGTCATGAAATCAACAGAGTCTAGTTTTGTTTTTTCTTATGGGTATTTGTTATAAATTGGATATAGTTTATTTTTGATAAGTATATTACTGCTAAGAAATGGACAGTTTATTTTTTTGCGCATTATTGTTATGGAATGGACAGTTTATTTTTGTTTTTAAAATGTGTATTGTTGTCATGAAAAGGACAGGGTTTATTTGTGTTTCTGATATATGCACTATTACTGCTACGAAAAGGACAGAGTTTACTTTAATGTGAAATGCTGCTGCAGAATGGACAGTCTATCCTTGATATGTACAGCAATTTAGTGTTTTGTGTAGGAATTTAGGGTCAGTAGAAGGTGTGTGTGTGTGTGTGGGGGGGGGGGGTTCTAAGTTAAACTTCATCCCACTCCTTTTCAAATGTTGGACTTTCTTTTATATAATCCTTTTGTTTGGTTTTAATGCAAATTCGAAATAAATAAACAAACAAAACACAACTATATGACAAAATGTTTGACTCGACTCCATTTGAAAGTTTGAAGTTCAAACATGATCAAACTAAACCCTTCAGTGTTAAATCAGTGTTCTTCAGTGTTTTCCGTTTCCTCTGATGCAGTCGAGGCGTTCGGCTGTGAATAGGTTTCACGGTTTGTCTATAATCCATCGATCACCCTCAGGTCTGATTAGTGCCTTCTTTTCTGGTTGATGTTGTGTCAGATTCTGTTCTGAGGCTTGTTTGATGCAGATTTAATAAAAGCCTGTGAAAACACTGCGCTATGTTGGGGTGGTGTGCATGGAGGCGGGGCTTAACCCTGTTCTGTCTGTGAATGACAGAGCAGTAAATCCTGTCTCCAGTTGTGTTCAGGACTTTCATCTGTCCGACCTCAGACTGCCGGCATGTCGTGTTTGTGCAGCTTTTCCCTCCTCAACGTCTCTGCGTTTGGTAAATGGTCGCTGTGGCGTTTGTGGGGGGGTTGCTCTTTGAAATGGAGACGTGTGGGTGTCACCAACCCACGGTCGGTTCCAGCTGCCGTTACCCATGAGCACCGGGGCCTGCGTGGCTGCGGCTGCTCTGATGTCGGCCCCTCTGTGTGTCGGGTTGGGTCGGTCGCTGTGGTTTCATGTGTTTAAACAGCAGATCCGTGGTGAAACTTTAGCACCAGTGGAATCCTGGGTAATTGGGCTCAGCTCAGCGGGCTTCACTTCAGGACAGAGCTGAAGTCAGGATGGTCCTATGGGGAAGGAAAGTGTCCAAATATTCACATGTAGAAGACAGATCTGTGTTCATATTAGTACAAAATACATATGTGTAAACTGTTGAATGAGTTCAGTCGAACATAAAATAGTATGTTTGCCACAATGAATATATAATATGGGGTGTTTACATGCAATTGAGTGTGTGCTGGGAGGAGAAAATGTAAATACATTCATTTAGCACACGCAAAGTGATTTATCAAACCACAAAATAATTTTACTGATAGAAACTGAGTCTATATTTAACACGTCTGAAAGGGAGGAGCAAACGGTTAATGCGTAATTGTGCACACATGGAAATGGTTATTGTCGTAAAAAGGAGACATCAAAATGATGAAACGAGACACAGAGAATGCATTTTACACCCTCGTGAACATTTTTGGAATGATTCTTTTCCACTTGATCTGACAATTGTGATTAAAAATTCACACCAACATTAGTCTACAGTGGGACTAAATTATGTGCACCTGACAGTCAATCCAACAACAATTTGGACGTCTTCCTATCTCATATATTTGGACATCCTTCTATCTCATATATTTGGACATCCTCCTATCTCATATATTTGGACATCCTTCTATCTCATATATTTGGACATCCTCCTATCTCATATATTTGGACATCCTTCTATCTCATATATTTGGACATCCTCCTATCTCATATATTTGGACATCCTCCTATCTCATATATTTGGACATCCTTCTATCTCATATATTTGGACATCCTCCTATCTCATATATTTGGACATCCTCCTATCTCATATATTTGGACATCCTCCTATCTCATATATTTGGACATCCTTCTATCTCATATATTTGGACATCCTTCTATCTCATATATTTGGACATCCTTCTATCTCATATATTTGGACATCCTCCTATCTCATATATTTGGACATCCTTCTATCTCATATATTTGGACATCCTCCTATCTCATATATTTGGACATCCTCCTATCTCATATATTTGGACATCCTTCTATCTCATATATTTGGACATCCTCCTATCTCATATATTTGGACATCCTCCTATCTCATATATTTGGACATCCTTCTATCTCATATATTTGGACATCCTCCTATCTCATATATTTGGACATCCTTCTATCTCATATATTTGGACATCCTTCTATCTCATATATTTGGACATCCTTCTATCTCATATATTTGGACATCCTCCTATCTCATATATTTGGACGTCTTCCTAACCCCATACGTTGGGCTCAGCTCGGTGGACTTCCCTTCAGGACGAAGATGAACTCACTGCGCCTCGACCTCGGCTTCACTTCGCATTAGTCACAGCATTGTCAGACTCACATTCTATAGGAACGGCAAACGCTGCTGAAGCGTGGACGGCGGCTTTGTATGGTTTAGAACGTATGACGCAGAACCATAAAGAACCCTGCATCCAGTTCCACCATGTTCTATTCATCTGTGAGGAACTGGACCCAGTTTTAACACTGGAGGAAAAAGGAACAGGCGCACAGACTGAACAGGAACAGTAGTGATGAAGTGGTCTGTTTCAGATCAGACACTGTTACTATGAAGAGATGGAATTTATATCTGATATTCTATTATAGTTTATCTTTTATACTTTATTTATTCTTATTCTGTTTTCACCTCCTTTTTAATTAAATTGCATTTAAACAGCAAGAGGAGAGAGAATCAGTGTGTGTTCAATGTCAAGGAATAAATCTTTGAATGTTGAATCTTTAAAAGTTTGTATTCATTTTAACACTGTTTTGTACTTAATGGGTTTTATGAGCTGCGTCATATGAAAACCACATAAATCACACCTGTTTTCAGCAGTGACAACACTTTTTAAGAGTTAAGGAAGATAATCTGAAAATCCACACATGAAGGAAACTGTTAATCCTTCAGTTTGTCACAAACTACAGTGGATGAAAAAGATGATATTTTCAGAGGATGTACTGACAGTTTTTTTCACAAATGGAAACCCTTTATTTCTTATTTTACAAACTTAGAGGTATTGCCCCATTGAATGTGTGCCTGTTGTTGTACTTTATACTATATAAGTAACTATTACTTTGTACTGGTCAGGATGAGCAGGGGTGGGGCAGGGTTTGGGGTGGGGGGGTTATTTATTTCATTATACATTACACTGGTCAACAACAAATTTATTGTTTAAGTTTTTTGAGCTGATTTAGGATAATTTTGGTGTGCTGAATCCAAAAATCACATTAATTTTGCTCAATCAGGTCAACTTTCTGAACTATGCTACATATTGGCTTTTTAACATTTTTGCTTACATTTATGGGCATTTTCACATCATATGATACAAAATTCTTTCATATTTCTTGCAATAAACGAGTTCTGAAGATTTTACTTTTGCCAATTTATGATTAATGGTTTTTTTAATATTACAGGTGAATGAAATGGCTTCGACTAGAAGATCTTGCA